>NW_018164700.1:87839-149750 GCF_001263595.1 Phalaenopsis equestris | reverse complement strand
TACAACATGACATCGCCATTCTACTGATCTCACTACTCTTCTCAACAAATTTCCATGTTTTTGTTTTTTTTTGAATTTTTGGTCAGTTGAGGAATTTTTTAATCATACATATAGTTTTTAATATTCCTCTTTGATATGTTATAGGATGAGAAAGAGTTACTTGAAAATAATTGTTGCTCGATGCACTTAAAGCCTTGCATCTTGCGCAAGGAGGATAACTATTTTTTTGCCTTGTCGAAGTATCAGAAAGTGTTGGAAGAATACTTTATAAATAATCCAAATTTTGTGAAGCCAGCATATCGATTGAATGAGGTGAGATTTCTAGAGCCTTTTATATAATTTTGTTTGTTAATTTTTGTTGGCTTGTATTCTTTTCTTCTCGAAGCAATTTCTTTGATTTTTTGAAGCTTACGTGTTAACTCATGACTACAATAACATCAAATTTCATATAGCCTTTTGAATTCATGGGTTGGTATCGCTAAAATCATCTTTACTTTTTTTTGTTTTTATTTTTATTTTTGAAGATCAAATCAAATTTCTAGATCATGTAGCTTATGTTTGTTGGTATTCATGGTCAATTCTTAGATATTATTAAAAGGTAGTTTCTATTGCATGCACCCCACCCCCCCCACTCCTCTCTCTCTCTCTTTTTAGAGGGAGTTTCAACACATTGCTTACAACCCTCCATGGGCTTTATCAAAAGCAAATTTTAAGATTAGCTTGTAGAGTATATATAATTTTTATTTTGAATTCTTTTTGTTATAGCTTCTATCCTTTGAACTTATTTGAGTCTTGACTCTTAAACCTATAAATTAATCATGTTGTGGAAATCTATTTAACTTCCATATTTAAGTATATAAAGCTTTATATAGGAGTAATGCTATGCCTCCAAACAAATCCACACATAAAATGGATATCTTTGATTCTCTCGCACTATATCAACATTTATAGGGTAATTTCTTATTTTTATATGTGACATGCAGGCATCCAATCCAGATCACCAATGCGCAAGAATAAAAATATTGGGATTCAACATGTGGATTTGTTTGGATAGTGTAACTTTACATATATTTTAAAATGTAACCCATTGAGTTGGGAAATAGATGAAACTTTTGTAAACATAAAACATGAAAAACAAAATTAAAAATGAAAGCGCCCTAATTGAGACTGTCTTGTTGCCACTATTGCATATTTCACTATTGATTGTATAGAATTACAATTCTAATTTTCTTTCATAAGACGCCCCCTCTTTATGAAGAGAAAATATAGGGAAGCCAAAAAAATATTGTAAAAATTTGAAACTTTCTTTGATGAAAAAATCATAAATATTGAATGCCAAAACTAAGTAGGCATAGTGCATTTTCCTCCCATGATAAAATTAGGCTCCACAACTCAACATTTTGCATTGCCTATTGCAAGAATTTCATGTCTTTGATTCAAGAGCTTTGGCTTTTTTTTTTGTTTCTCATGTTTTTAAATCTTCTTTTACATTGTGTCAGGTGCAAGGCTGGATAAGCAGCGGCTTGCGAGATTTTTCGATATCGCGCTCTTCTGTTGAATGGGGAATACCCGTGCCAACTGATAATAAACAAACAATATATGTTTGGTTTGATGCTTTACTAGGGTAAGGCCGTTATTCAATACTTGAAGCATAAGTGGTGATGATAATAATGTTTAATTGGTCTTGAGTCGAGAACATCATCAATTTAATCTCCACATTATTTACATTATTAATCGTATTGAAAGTATTTAGGGACAACATTTTGAATTTTCCTTCCCCATCACACATATTGAGTGCTACATGAGTTCTAGAAATTGCAAAATTTTCTGCATAAGTTTTATCCGTCTTATCTTTTTCTACCTTCTATCTATTACCTTTATATTAAGGTGCATTACATACATGCCACCCAATTCTTATATATTTACAAATATAACGCTTGAACTTTACTTCTGACATTTGAATGACTCAAATATTTTATATCACATCAAAAACAACACTATTTTAACTTCTAAAAGTGAATTACACCTTTTCATGCATAGTTAAGGTGGCATGCATGTAGAAAATGAAGATTAGGTGTTAGATATGTCAATACATTGGAAATGGGTGGTATGTATGTAAATTTTCTTTACATTAATTTTATCTATATGCCTTGTTAGCGCATCTTACAACCTCAATTTATATGCATGACCATTTATCTTTACTTATAACTTCATAATCTTCAAATAGCTATTACTATCAGCATTTATGTAATATATTAAAATGGTTTACTTTATCTAATTCAATTTTGCCTTCCATTTTTGTTATCATTCTCACTTGTGTCTTTCATAGCATTCTTATTTATGCTCTCATCACCTTGTTTGTCAATGATTTAAATGTCACCCGCTACTCTGATCCATATAACAATTTTTTTTTTCTTTCCCTTCAATTCAGTCATTTAGGCAAATCTAACGCTGTTGTTGTGTATGAATGGAGAAATTTAATGCATTAATCCTTAATTGTTTTCTGCTTAAACAGATATGTTTCAGCATTACTAGATAAGGATGAACAACCGAGTCTCGAAAAGGCTGTTGGTGCCGGTTGGCCTGCTTCATTACATTTGATAGGAAAGGTATGAGGCTTCCGTTTGCTTGTGTTGAAGTAGATTAGAATTATTTGTATCAAATCAAATTTGCTCCTCTTAAGCATGCTATCCTTATGAAAATTTTCTTTTCTATTATAAAGTTTTTTTGCAGTAAATTATGTTGATTTTTGTATTTCATAACTGTTTCTATACATTGTTGTGGATTATTTCAACTGTGTGAGTTCAATACATTTCGTGATGATTTCTAATTTTAGCGTGCATTTGGGTGTTTTACAATAGATATTAATGAGAGAAACTTTGAAACAAATAAAAAATCATTAGTTATATTGAAATGATTTCTAGGTGTGTTTATAAATATCATAATAAATGAACAAATTTGATGAAGTGAACATGTAGAAAGGGTTGTTAAATAAAAGAAACGTAATTTTAAATACAAATATTATTGAGATATACAATAATTGAATGCAAGTTTGAAGACTTGCAAAGTGGATGGTAAACAAATATAAAATCAAGTCCTGATATTTATATTAAACAAGAGTTTAAAGATTTTTTTTTAAAAATTTTAAAGTGTATACAATTTTAAACTCTACTTCACGTGTATGCAATAAAAGTAAATGTATATGGTGAATAAATACTTTTAATAAGGTTCCAAAGATTAGAAGGTGTCATCAAATGATCGGTTAAATTTGATTGTCAACAATGTATGTTGTATGCCACTATTTATTGATGTCAACACTTGTGACTTTGTTTAAGGCATATATTCATCTTTGCCTTCAATCCTTATTTTGATTGGATAAATTGATACCTTTGCCTCTACTTTTATAATCCTACCAAAATTCCCTTACCTATACGAGGAAATGGGGTAATTATATGAATCACGTGCTAAAAAAAGGATTCAAAGATGGAAATTTTGGTACTGTTTTTTAAGAATAAAAAATATATGAGGATTGTGTTAATTATCCATGTGTCAAATTTATGAATTATAAATTGAAGTTATTTTAGTTGGTAATGAAATAAAGGCAAAATAAAATTATGAGTGTCAAAAGAGTAATTTTTTTAACGAAATATTTAA
Source organism: Phalaenopsis equestris (assembly GCF_001263595.1). Taxonomy (NCBI): domain Eukaryota; kingdom Viridiplantae; phylum Streptophyta; class Magnoliopsida; order Asparagales; family Orchidaceae; genus Phalaenopsis; species Phalaenopsis equestris. The sequence continues at coordinate 146,096 of NW_018164700.1, read as the reverse complement.
ATGAGTTGGTTTTCATATTAAGACAATGAATGAAAAAAGTATAGAGGAAAAAAAGGTAGATCATCATATGATTTTAATTCTTATTGAAAATTTATAGAACTGAGTACTTCGAGAACCAACCACTTGGTAAACATTAAATAAAAGCACTTGTAAAATGTCAAAATGTAAAATGATGCTATTAAACATATATGTGATGGAGCATACTACTAGTTTAAAAGTAAGCTTGAACAATCAAAAATGTTTTTAGTTCCAATAGAATTATGTCTATGAACTTGATTAATTTCTTAGCAGTTATTAAAAAGATTTCCAAAAGAAATTACAAATGATATACTTGTTATATGCTAGTTATAGATGAAATAATTTTAATTGTTTGGACATATTTTGATATTATTTAAATTTAAAGAAATTGATGAAGTTTTTAGAAGATAAATTTTGATTACTAGAATTTAGGTTCAATCTATAATATGTAATTTTAATGGATCTGAATCAATAATATTAGTCAATAATGCATGAAGGTTTAGTATGTTTAGGTACTTCAGTCTCATACCCAAGACAATATATAACTTCTAATGTTAAAAGCTGAGTGGAGAAGGTAAAAGATACGTTAAGGAATCTATAAGATGCATAAATACTTAGAGGCAAATCATATGATTAGAATAAGATCAAATATGTTTTATGGATCCAATTCTTGGGAAACATAGAAGTCACTAAAAAACTTGTTGAGTTTTGAGAAAAATTAGAAGGTTGTAAAAAGTTCAACATTTTTCTTATCGATATCACATTATAACATTTTTTTGGTTGTGAAAAGCTATGCTTTGCCACAAAAATTAATGAAAAGGTAGCAGAAAAAACGTAGCCAAATAGAATCTTTAGATGCAATGCTAAAGTTAGGAATGGCAGAGTGAAGCAATCACATTAGAAAGAGATGGCGGGAGTAACACTTTTTGAATTTAAGATATTGAAAAATTAACTTGATTTGGGCTAGTACAAGCACAAATTATGCAGCCATAAGTGATCTAGTGGTTCATGTGAATTAAAAAAAAATTAAGCCCAAACTTCACTGCAAGAGTTCAGGCTAATGTCAAGAAAGAGCTTAAAAAATAGGCCCAAATATAAGAGCTTAATCAAAAACCCAAAAAATGGCCCATAATTTTGAAAATTTTGAATGCAATTTATATTTTGTTATTTTAATATCTTTATTTCTCACTTAGGGTCATGTTTGATCGATCTTAACATAATGAATCTTAAAAATGAGGGATTGAATCCTCTTCATTAATGGCTACCAACTTTGCCTTTTTTTATATTTTAAACACTAGTTCCCAACTTCCCTTACACCCCCTCTTTACATCTCTAGCACTCTCCTAGGCCAACCACCAACCCACTTTTCATATCCACCCCAAAATCTCATCTAAAGTTCTCAGCTAAACAAGGCAAGATTATGACCCAATATTATTCTCTACAACTACATAGACTCATCCAAGCCAAAACACCTATTCTAAATCATATAAGTAAACTTCTGAAGCTACCTATTTACAAGTATTTTAAGCCATTTACCTCATCTAAAATCCAATCATTTAAATGGTTCTTCAAATTAGCATAAACTAGCCCTTTCTGGAGTAGTCTTGGATTATAGCATTATACCAGACTGAACCCTCACCATTCTGCCAAAAACTCCGGAATCCATTTTTTAGATGTTAATCTAAAGATTAAAATCCTTTTTTTAACCCTTAATCTCACCAAAAACCTACCCACCATCATTAATAAGACTGTTGTATTAAGTCAATTATATATTTTTTATTCCTTCCCTAATTTGCTAATGTTTCTAGTTGGTTTCGGCAGGATATTTTGCGTTTTCATGCACTCTATTGGCCAGCTATGTTAATGTCTGCTGGAATAAGTCCTCCGAAAATGGTGTTTGGTCATGGATTCTTGACAAAGGTATGAGTACTCCATCAATATGTTAATTTTTAAATAACCTTCAATTATGATTGCAGTAGTTTGGATAGAAAAATGAAATGTTAGGTGCAAAAAAACATTTTTTGTAAGTTTATTGCCGTTTCACCTGTTGAACATGTATGTGATGGCTATCAATATTCCATACATTTTAAAACTGTTTCAATGTTTCGCTTTCATTAACTTATTAATTATTCGATCATTGTACGCTCAAATATATGAGTTTGTTAGTTCAAATTTTCTTTTTTAGGAGTTAGTTTTGTATAAGCCAAATCTTGGGGGTTACACTGGTGATTTTTCGCATACTCAACAGTTGCAACTGCATGTGATTTTTATTTTAAGAATATGCTGAGAATATGCTCAAATGAAGGATGAGGTGCTAGTTTCTTCATTGGGCATACCACATGTGCCAAGATATTTACATATCTGACTCCTAAATTTTGCTTTTTACAATTATACGACCCAACTCTTTCACATCACGTCAAAAATATAATCTTTTTCACTTTTAAAAAGTGAAATACACTGATATTGAAGTCAACCAAAATTCTGATAGGAAAAGCTGATTTTATCACTCAAAACAGCGAGGTTAAAATCAAGGCTTAAAACAGAAAAGAAAACACAACAAAACTCTAATATCCTGCCAGGGCTGAGTAGGAGAAGCCGTGGACAGCGGTGAGATGGGATTGGGATAGGTGGTGGTTGGTTGGATGGGTCTAGGGTGGGATTGCGGTACAACAGGAATGTGGGAAATGGGTTGCGGTGCGGCCATAAAGCTGTGGGAAGGTTAGTGGCACAGCAAGAAGGTGATGGGAGGGGTGGCGGTCCAGCAGGAGGTAGGAGGTTCTTTGCGATTCAACGAGATGGCTGTGAAGGTGGGTGGCACAAAAAGGAAGGCTGGAGGGAGGTTAAAAACACAGCAGGAGTGTAGGAGATGGTTGTGGTTCAACAGGATGTCTGTGGGATAGTTGACGGCACAAAAACAGGGAAGGGAAGGAGTGCAGGCGGGATGACAGCGAGTAGGTGAGGGAGATAAGGAAGGATACACACCATCTCGGGATGAGTTACAGCCAGAGCGCCTTCTTGCTGTCAGATACAACTCTAGAAGGGAAAAGGGAATGGCAGAGGCTGTCCTGACAGAAATCTCAAAGCCAAAAACTAACCCTAATCAACAAAAAAAACATATTTATATTGTAGATAGCTAGGAGGGGAAGGACCCTCCCTTGGTCGGCAACCCTAGCCGACCCTTGGATTGGTTGATCCTTGCAGTAGCTTGGCTGAATCGATTCTGCACTCTTCGCCCGGTTCAACACACTCAAAACAACAGGGTTACAATCAAGACTCAAAATAAAAAAGAAAACATAAAAAAAAACACTAATATCCTGCTAGGGCTGGATAGGACGAGCTGTGGACAATGATGAGATGGGCTTGGGAAAGGTGGTGATCTGTTGGATGGGTATAGGATGGGATTGTTGTAGAGATGAGTTGCGGTGCGGCTGGAAGGCTGTGGGAAGGTTGGCGGCACAATAAGGTGGATGGGGGGAGGGTGGCGGGCCAACAAGTGGGTGGGTGGTTCAGGATGGTTGTGGGAAGGTTGACGACACAGAAACAGGGAAGGGAAGGAGCGCTGGTGGGATGGCAGCGAGAAGGTGAGGGGGATAACGAAGATAACGAAGACAACGAAGGATGCACATCTCCCCATGACTAGTTACAGTCGGAGTGCATTCTCACCGTCAAATACAGCCCTTGAAGGGAAAAGAGGATGACGGAGGTAGTCCTGAAATAAATCTCAAAGCCAGAAACTAACCCTAATCAACAAAAAGAACGTATTTATATTATAGATAGCTAGGAGGGGAAGGCCCCTCCTTTAGGTGACAACCCTAACCCACCCTTGGACCGGCTGATTCTTGCAGTAGCTTGGCTGAACCGGTTTTGCACTCTTCAGTCGGTTCAACACACTCAAAACAGAGGGGTTACAATCGAGACTCAAAACAGAAAAGACATAACAAAACACAAATATCCTGCTAGGCCTGGGTAGGACAAGTCGTGGACAGCAGTGAGATGGGATTGGGATAGGTGGTGGTCTGCTGGATGGGTCTAGGGTGGGATTGCGGTGCAACACGAAGGTAGGAGATTGGTTGCGGTGCGGTTGGAAGGCTGTGGGAAGGTTGACGGCACAACAAGAAGGCTGGAGGGAAGTTGGCGGCACAACAAGAAGGCTGGAGGGAGGGTGGCGGTCCAGTAGGAGGGTAGGAGGTGGTTTGTGGTTCAGCAAGATGGTTGTGGGAAGGCGGGCAGCACAGAAAGGAAGGCTGAAGGGTGGTTAGCGGCATAACAGGAGGGTAGGAGATGGGTTGTGGTTAATTGGGATGGCTGTGGGAAGTTAATGACACAAAAACAGGAAAGGGAAGGAGCGCAGGTCGGATGGCAGTGAGCAGGTGAGGGAGATAAGGAATGATACACACTACCTCAGGATGAGTTATAGCCAGGGCACCTTCTCGCCATCAGATATAACTTTAGAAGGGAAAATGGGACGATGGAGGCTATCCTGACAGAAATCTCAATGCCAAAAACTAATCCTAATATAAGCGAAAAGATCATATTTATATTGTAGACAGCTAGGAGGGGAAGGCAGCCATACCCCTTTTCATGCATAGATAAGGTGGTTTGCATGTAAAAATTGAAGCTTAGGTGTTAGATATGTTAATACATGAGCATTTAGTGGTATGTATGTAAATCTTCTTTTTTTCTTCATTTTAATATATTAACTCTTGTTGATTATGTTTTGTAAGCCACATTGCATTGTGTACTTTTTTGGCCTTAAAACGCATATTTTCAGATTCATTTGAGCTATTGTGAAGATTTCTCATATTCTCGTATCCATCTTAAAAATCTTAGGACGGTATGAAGATGGGTAAAACATTGGGAAATACGCTCGAGCCGAAAGATTTGGTTAACAGGTTTGGGTCAGATGCTGTGAGATACTTCTTCTTGAGGGAAATTGAGTTCGGCAATGATGGCGATTTCTCAGAAGAACGCTTCATCAACACAAACAATGCACATCTAGCCAATACTATTGGTATGTAGAGTTGTGAATTTAATAATAAGCAAAGGATATTTGTATTAATAATTTAGGGAAATTTACATACATAAGAACATAATTCTTACATGTTTGCATATCTAACACCAAATATTTACATTAATAACACTTTAGTGTGATGAACCTATGCATGAAAATGTGTATTTAACTTTTTTAAAAATAGGTGATAGGGTATTTTTTATATTAAAAATTAGAGTGCTATGCAAATATTAAAATATGGGTTTTAGATATGTAAATAAATAAGAATTTTGTGGTGTGTATGCAAAAACCACAATAATTTATTAAGAATAAAAATGTTTTAATGGCATTTTATTCCCAACTTTTTGCAATTATGCCATATTGTCATGTCTGTATTATATTGTGTCTGTGTTTCACAGGTCTTTATTGATCTATAATCTAATTCTAGCTGATATGCACAGGAAATCTTCTAAATCGCACACTCGGACTCCTTAAAAAAAATTGCCAATCTACCTTGGCAGTAGATTCAACTATTGCAGCCGAAGGAAATATGTTCAAGGAGACAGTAGAAATATTGGTAGAATTTACCTATATTTTCTAACAATTGTCTTTAAGTTTTGATTTTTGGTAGCTGACAAAGAACTTTATGCTCGAAGATAAATGTTGAAAGAATTGCTAATATTTGTAGGTGAATAAGACGAAGATCCATTACGAGAACCTTTCGTTGTCCTCAGCTTGCGAGTGTGTGTTAGAAATTGGAAATGCTGGTAACCTTTATATGGATGAATGTGCTCCGTGGTCTCTTTTTAAACAAGGAGGTTCTAGTTATGAAAGAGCTGCAAAGGTGATAAATTCAAATTTAGATTTTTCTAAGTCGGTGTTTGGTAGCATACTATTAACAAAAAGATTCAACTTAAATCCAGCCAAATACCGAAAAAATGAAAACTAAATCTAACGCTACGTTAAATCAAATTTTCTCGCATTTCATGTCTTTTATGACGTAAATCCGGCTTTAGTAAATCCGATTACGAGGTGAAATTATTTTGTCGTCTCTCGCGAGCTCCTTCATCAAACACTGAATTTGTTAAATATGAATTTATCGGATTTGATAAATCTTATTTGACGTAAATCTAAGTTTCGCCAAACACCGTCTAAATATAGAAAAAAAATTATGTTTTTTCTTTAATTCAATCTACGGTGATCTCTCAGGTAATCCTTTACTCAAAATTTAGAGCACGCGTTCTTGTTCTTGATAAATATGATCAACCGAAATGAATTTGACCCTATTATAAAGCTCGCAATGAGACAATTTTTATGAGTTTTTGTGCCTTCCTCAAACATTTTTAAATGTTATGATGATGTGAACAACAATTGGATGATTTTCTTTGCATTTTAACTAATTTTCTGCTCCTAAGAAGGGTTAGAATTATAAAATTTCTTCATCACAGGACCTTGTTCTTATACTTGAAGCTATGAGGATTATAGCAGTGGCTTTATCTCCAGTTGCTCCAAGCCTATGCCTGAGAATATACACACAGCTTGGATTTTCAGAAGCTGAGTTTGAGGCAACAACTTGGGTATTTTTTTTTACAAATAAATCCTCCTCTATTTATTTATTACAATCATTATTCATTTAAATTTAAAATGCTTTGTTATAGAGTGATACAAGATGGGGTGGGCTTAAAGCAGGTTCAGTTATGGCTGAGCCTAAGCCAGTTTTTGCAAGGATTGAAATGAGGAAAGATGGTGAAGAAGAAATAGTAGAAGCTACAGAAAAGGTGTCTAAAGCCAAGAAAAAGAATTACAGTAAAGGACTAGTTCAAGCCTAATCATATATATATATATATATATATATATATATAATTGTATTTATTGATGTGACAAATTTTCAGATTTTGCTGTATTTCTGTATCATTGTCTACCAAGATTTTATCATTCCTTGATTAAAATAAGATTCCTATTTAGATTACCAATGTCTAATGCTCAAATTTGTATAAATTATGAGAGAGAAAGAGATGGGCTTTTACTACTCAATGTAGGTTGCATGATAAATTTATGAAGGATGTCAGACTTATATTTAATGTAGTAAATTTTTTAGTTATTAATTGTTTATGTATTTATTTATTATATGTGTTGTCATATGCATCAAATCTAATTAAGATGCTTTGAGCTTAAGCTGTTTTCTTGGATTTGTGTTCATGTTTTGGTCGAAGTTGGCTCGAAAAATAGATGAGGGTATTGGATTCGAAAATGCCACTGACACCATCAGGCTGTCATCGCCTGGCCACCAATGCTATGCTAGACCATCATCATTGTAGGGCTGTCAAAAAAGCTCGTTGTTCGCGAACAGTTCGTGTTCGGTTCGTCAATGAGTTCTTGTTCGATTCGTTCGATAAGTAAACGAGACAAACACAAACAAATTTTTTTCGTTCGGTTAGTTAAACGAACCAAACACGAACAGTGATGCGTTCGTTCGTGTTCGAATCGTTATTGTTTGAAATATAAAATAATATAAAATAATTATATATATAAATTTATTATATTTTAAAACATTAAATTTTATAAATTATAATATATAATAAAATAATAATAATAATATATTAATATACTATAGTAGTAATATACTAATATAGATATTGTATATTTATATAATATAAGTTATATAATTAATATATAATATTATTTTTATATATTAATATTAGGGATGTCAAATTGGCTCGTCGTGCGCGAACAGCTCGTGTTCGGCTCGTTCGTTAAGAAATGAACACGAGCTTATTTCAAACAAACTAAATTTTAAACGAACCGAACACGAACACAAGCTTTGTTCGTTCGTGTTCGGTTCATTTACACCCCTACATCATTGAGTTGTTGTCAATGGACATCAACACAATACTGATGACGTGTTTCCACCGTCTTTAGGTCGTTAATACCGAAACACTGTTGTTGGGTTGTCCTTTTATAAAACCATAATCACGTAATCAATGTCCAGACATCGTTGTAGAGATCAAATCATTATCATCGGCGCACCATCAGGCTGCCATCACCGGATCAGATCACTATTGTCTGGCTATCACAACTAATATTGTTGGATCACTTTTGCTTAGCAGTCACCACCATCGGGGACAATGAGTCTAGGTCTCCATTACACGACCATTATCGTCTATCGTCTTAGTAGGGTCGATGTCACTTCTCAATATTTTGTCACTCAAATGAAAGTCGAGTTAATTTAATCATTATTATAATACTCTTTTTGATTGTTCAAGAGCAGGTAAAGTCTTATAACATACTTATGAATAATTGAATCTTTTTAACTGAGCTAGGTATTGTAATTTTTTCCTTTTAAATTTTTTTACGTAAAAACTTATGAAGTCCTCTCTATCAATTTTTCTTTTATCAAAATATGCACTCACTATTCATACAATGTCAAGATATTAATATATAATTTTATCGTCGTAAATTGTCGTGGCACGCAAGAAAGAAAAAAATAAGAATTATGTAATATTTATGTAAATTTCTTTTTTAATATTTTGTTTTAGGGCCCAAGGTAAGCCAAAGTGAGGTAGCTTTATTTTAAATGTTTGAATTATTAAGAGATCAAATGTAAATTGACAAATGCTTTCAAAAATAATATAGTTTTGCCTTTTCAATTAACATAATTAATAGAAATATGTTGTTATAAAAAGTTTAGATTCAAATCTTACACCTTAAAATTATATTTGGACTCTTAACTAGTTAGTTTTTTGGAATTAAACAAATTTGATCTTCAATGAAGAAATAATGGTATGGGAACACAAAAAGGAAAAGTATAACTTTAGCCATTGGGTCATAACACTCAATGCAGCACATATCATCCCTAAACAAAGTAAATGAGTCAAGCGAAGATCGGGTCATGTCTAATTTGAGCTATGCTCATTTAACAAAATACAACCTCAAGCTCGAATTGAAAGCAAATGACAAGCTCAAGCTCCACTTGTTGTACTAACAGTAGCTTACGAGCTCAAATTAAATTGTCGTCGAAGCTCACCAGAGAAGTCATTCAAGTACTTGATGGCACAAGCGATGGAGAAGTACCATGGCAACTGACTGGAGAAGGCATCGATGCAACCAAAACTAGTCAAACCAGCTCGTGAGCCGATGAGTGGAGCCTTCATGAGCCCGAGCTTGCGACACAATAAGCTCAACTCACGAACTCATTAACACGTCGAGCTTGAACCGGCTCGGCTCGCTTACACCCCTTATATGACTCATGTTAACATATTTATTTACATTAAGTTGAGACTAAATTAATCCTAGCATCTGAATGTCTTGAAATTGAAATATTATTATTAGATTTCATTATACAACAATGGTATTATCACTAAAAGAATTAATAGTAACACCAGAAATACAGGAAATCCAAACATACAGATATGCTGAAGTTCATTTTTTATATTTGCGCCCAGAATTAGATTATTTATTATCCATGCTTTCAATGTTTTAAAACTACTCATCATTCTTTCACTACAATTAAACTAATGGAGTTTTACAAAATGAACCTATTACTTCCCTAAAGTCCTTTATTGGGGTGGTACAGCTTGAAAATAACAGAAGTACAAATAGTTGCGAGTCAAAAAAGCCACACTCACATGAAGATAACACATTAAAATTTGCATAAACTTGAATAATATTATGAGGATCCATTATATTTGTCATTGTAAACCAATGTTTTGATGATAACAATGCCTTTTCTTCAAGGCCAAGACTTCTAAAGATGTATTCATCAGCCAATTCATAGGCTACGAATGCGTGCAAGATATAGAAAGACATCTATGGCTTCGAGCAAGTACCTCGTGCTTGGTATCACAAACTCTGACAATTTGTAGCTTCTAGCTTCACCAACTCTCTGGGTTAATTTGTGAAACACTTCTTCGTCTTCTTGTTCATATATTAATGATATCGTTATCATAGATAACTTAGACATCATTGTATAATGACTTTATTAAATATCCTTGCTCGACGATTATCTATCTAGTAACATTTTTTTTTCACACTAACATAATTTATGCCACTCTTGTGACTACATTGCTTGTTACATCATCCACCCTTGTCACTCTAGCTCCCTATTCATCAAACTAACTAATTACAAAGTTGTTGTGGAAAGTCTACAATATTTGAGTTTTACATAGCAAACGTAGCCTTCGCAAATGATAGATTGTCTTAGTCGATGCATCACTCAACTGTTAAATCATTGGACCATAGCACAACGGCTCTTCGTGATTCATTACTCCAACTACATGCATTCTCTAATGTCAATTAGACAGATAACAAATATTACTTCACCTCTATAAGCACCCACATCATATATTGTATTTTAAGCCTCCATCGAGTGTAATATCGTCCTCTTTCCACCATAATTGCTCGACTTTATTAGGTTTCTCCCCTACTCAACAACATCAAATACTTACATGCACTCCATACTCTACAAGTCAATTCTCCATTTGACAAAAAGAGAAATGTTAAATTTGTTATAAATATGTTAAAATGTTGTAATCAAACCTTAATGAAAATATGAGAACATTTACAATGCCCCGAAAACTCGCACCTATGTTTCCGGCTATATATGTTTGATTCATAATTTATATACTTCTGAATTCTTCAAGCTAAGGAAACAGATAAATTACCAGGCAAAAGTCTTGCCCGGCGGCACCTCCTCGTCGTCCTTCCCCAACCCAATATAGTTGTTGTAGTAATCCCTGTTGTCCTACTTTCCTCCTCTTTTTGCGGCGAGCAAGTCTCGACCTCAGTAACAGTGAGGGCTAAACTTATATGCTTTCGCCTACCCCTTGCACTCCAACTCGACGCCTTCTTGCTCCTGCTCCTTGATAAACCAGTTTTCCCTAGCTTTCCCGAAGCTCTCATTATACCCTCGAAACTCTGAATATCCTCAGATATCTCGTGCCTAGACAATGATGAGAGGCCCGGCAGTATATCCTTTTGAAAATCTCTCCGTTGCCGCCTTTTCCTCACCAGACCCTTTCGAGATCTTGTCGGCGGCAGCACAACAGTGCTTGTGTTATCATAGTTGTGGTCTTCTCGCAGCTTATGGAACAACTCACTTTCCTTGGTTTCTTTCAACTTCAGTGTCATGTATTCAAACATATCCAAGCAATTATCAACATAGTGTGGAGATGTACCTCTAGAGATTCCTGTATTCGCTTCAGTCGATGTCGCAAAATCAGCAAACCAATGCAAGTTACTGAACGAAGTTGGAATCGACGGGCGAGTAAGGTTATGAGAATGATGGCCGTCGCAGATAAGCAACGACATGGCGACAAGATTGTCTGCTGCCTCTCTAATAAGAACCTCTTGGCTGCCATCTGTTAGCTGGAGGTCACCTTCTTTGTCAGCAATAATCAAATTATAATCTAACACTTTGCTTTCTTCTTCAGCAGCAGTAACGCCCTTCTCAGCTTCAGTATCACATAGTCCATCCAAATCCATATTGAGAGATAATGGTAACTCATCTTTAAGCTGAGAGGAAGACTGTTCAATTTCTGCAGAGTTAGATTGAGCTGGGTTTTTTCTGAGCCCATAGGGCTCTATCGACTGCTTCACACTAAGAGTATTTGCTGCATAAAAATCAAAACTTGGAAGTAGCTGACCCGAAGTTCTAGTGTGTTTTTCACCATTTATATTTATCGAATAGAAGTTGGATGGGACGGAAATGCTCGAATTAACCAAGCGAGAAAGATTTGCAAATAGAGCAGGTATTTGAGAAGCGGCGAACTCAGAGCTGTTCAAGTTGGGCAGCTTTGAAGTTCCTTCAGAGATATCAGTACCCTGACTCGGCGTTTCTCCGATCGATTTATAGCTCCTACTTTGCCTGGGAAAAATAAATTTGTCACAAATCTCGGGTTTGTTGTTTACAGATTGAGATATAACTGAGAATTCCTCACTACATAATCCTGTAAGTGAACCATTTGCATTGCTTCTAATCTCACCTGCAAAGGATAGGAGCTGGTGAGGATCATAAATGGCGCAGAAAAGAGCACAGATTTAACTGATGGAGACTGGTAAGAGAGTTTCAGATTACATAAAAAGCAAGATAAAAGAGATGACTAGATTAAGACTGTAAAAAGTAAGCTCAGTTCAATGACAAGCTAATTTCAGTGAAAAAAAAAATCAGATTATAACTTTCTTATGACAATCAAATGTTGGCACATTTGATTGTAAGTTGGATGGATCGTGATTGACTCAGTTTGGTCCACTGTTCCCATTATTTGATCGTTTTAGGCATTTTGAGAGTCGCAAAAACTTACGCAAGATTCATGCCACTCTCAAAATTCATAGCTATTTCAGAAATTTTTTTTAAATTTTATGAAGCCACCACTTATATCCATTATGTTTAACATATTAAAAATGATGACATTGTCACCATCAGCATCAAAGTCTTATCCAAATCATACAATGTTGGCTTTCTAGCTCTTTAATTGCAATTCATTCCTTATAAAAGAAAAATAAAAAAGCACCATAATGAACTAATAAAATGGATTAAAGAATGGTATCAGACATACGAATTTTTTGACATTATCTTTTTAGAATTTACCTTTCAAAGCCCTCTCACTACTTGAGCTTTATTTTGACTTTTGAGGTGTTATACATGGCAATCAACGTTTTTTTTCACAATTAAATAATGAATTATATTGCACCGATACAAACATGGGAGACATGAACACATATTAGGCATGCCGTTATACTATTATATTTTAAAATTTTTAGAAAATCCTGTTGTAATTACACAAATTAAATATATTTGAAAAAATTTCAGATAATATTTTATTTTAATTACTAATAACATAAAATATATGATTAAATTTATCAAATATCATAAACTCAAATAAAAAATATATATATATATTCATATTATATAATAAAATGTTAGCTTGAAATTGAGAAAACTATTTCTTTCATAAAAAAATTAAAAAGTAAATTATAAAAACCATAAGAAAATAAAGCAAAAAATAAAAAATAAAATAAAATTATTGCTAATTAGCTATTTAAGTTATTTAATCAATATATTTTAAATAAACTAAAACGGATTACTTTAATTAAGTTCTTTAAGTTATTATAATTTTCATTTCAAAATTTATTATTCAAGACATGTATCTTGGACACTTGCGTCAATTATTATTATTTTTTTTGTTTGTTTCAAATATAAGCATAGCGACATATCTCACATATGTTGGGCAAATACATCTGTTTGTCGTGACGTGCTTCATTATTATGGAGTGTCGGTGCATCATAAGCAACATAAAAAAACTACTCGTACTCTAATGGTATCACACCACAAATTTACTATCATGATAAATAAGGCCTGAGGATGATTCATCTTACCTCCGTATGACATGCACAAAGTCTAAAATCACATTTATTTAAGAAACTTTTTATGGGTACCATTCAAACATATTTCATATTCAAAAACTTCAACAAAAAGGTATTTTGAAATAAACTAAAGGAGCATGTCTATACATACCATCCAATTCCTATTTATTTACATATGTAACATCTAAATTCTGCTTTTTATATTTATGCCAATCAAATCATTCATGCCACATCAAAAATAGCACCATTTTAATTAAAAAAAATGTGAAATGCACCTTTTCATGCATAGTTAAAGCGAATGTTCAGCTGATAGATGTATTAATACATAGGAATTTAGTGGTATGTATGTAAACCTTCCTAAACTAAAATAATATAAAAAAGGAGTTCAGGAGCCAATTTGACAGAGGCAAAAAGGAACATGGCAGCCTGATGCACATCTCCAATTGGTCACCCATCTTGTGATGCCAAGATTTAGGAGCGTAAACGAGTCAAGCCGAGCTCGGGCCACCCTCGGCTTGAGCTTGAGTTTCACTAATTAATCAAGTTGAGCTCAAGCTCGAGCTTAATTCTACGAGTTTGAGCCAGCTCAGGAGATCGCTTGTGTAGTATTAAAGAGAGAAAATAAAGAAATTTAAACTAGTGTTATACTGAAAAAACAAATATAATGAACATTTAAAGGATAATTAATAAGAAATCACTTGATATAAAATATAAAATAATATTTTTTAAACATTTTTAATAATTTAAAGAAAGATTCTTGATTTTTAATATACTTTATATACATTTTTTATTAATTATTTTTTAAACGAGCTAATTCACGAGCTAACGAGTCGAGTTGGGTCAAGCTTGAGCTTGGCTTGTTAGTTCATCAAGCTCATTTCAAGAGCCACTTATCAAGTCAAGCTCAAGTTGGCTCACGAGTTAGCTTGGCTCACTTACACGCTCAACCAAGATTGATGAAATTCTTCATAAAGAACCATGGCATTTGATTTCACAAAATCACTATGCAATATTACTTAAATCAAATCAAACAATTAATTTACACTATAATTCAATAAAATCCACAAATACGAACATTTTCTCGAATCTCAACATTATGCTAATACGAACATTCAAGACTGACATGAAAATTTTGCAAAACTAAAATAACCTTTAAACTTATGTATCATCCTACACATGTCCGACACACTTTAGATCAATCCACTGATCAGGTGAGCCAATTTTCGGATGAGGAATGACAAGTCTAGTCTATTCTAGATGACAAGTCTATTCTAGAAGGAATAAGAAGAATGAAAGCCGACTTGAGCTCGGGAACTTATTGGATGATATATTGGTTACTACTGGCAATGACACTCATCTTACCAATTTATTAGCCGGCTCATTTCCTAGAACTAGAGACAGAGGCAAGACAAAATTGGGTCGCTCTCTAGCTACCTGATACTACGTATTTTAGCACTTCTGGTTTTTTCTTTAGGTCTCTCATGTAATTTTCTATATTTTCTCTTTTTTTGGAACAATTTACATGTGGTGGTTATCGTGTGGGCAGTGTACCATGCTTGGGCCCTCCCACACAATCTATTTGTATCCTTCTTTCTTTTTAATATATTAGCCTTTGGGCTTTCTCAATATATATCTATATGTGTGTGTGTGTGTGTGAAATTAACAGAAGACCTGATAAATTCCAAAACAGCTGAACCTTAGCTTCTCATACAAATTTTCTTTCATAATTTCTGAAAATGATTATCTACTTGCTATTCCTAAACAATTCTATATACCCACATAAGTAGTGCAAATCCATGCAAATATAAATTTTAACAAATATGAATCCAAACTATTAAAAATAGCCGTTAACCAGTAAATATCACCAACAATAATTAGAAATTTACCAGATAAATTAGTAGATGATGACCGCCCTTGGAAGCAATCCACCTTATCCCAATTTCCCAAGAAGATATCTGAATGGAGCTGATGCCTCATAATCTCTTCATGCTCCATTGTTGAGCCATTATCTTCAACAAAACTTTGAACTTCGCCTTCCTCATAACTCGAAAGTTTTAAAGGTTCATTGAGATCACACAGCCTCAAACTACTATTTATAGTGCTGTCAGCTTCGCTTCTGAGAGACAGCTTCACATTATTATCACCTTCAGTATTATGCATTAAAGGTTCGTTCAGTTCTTCATTTATTACATCGTTGTCCATAGCAATGTACGCTTCAGCAGAGCAGGAAGGCGAAGATCAAACTTCTGTTTAGTCAAATTTATAGCTTTAGGTTCCAAAAGATTACCCTCTATAGAGGAATCTGAAGTTTCTACAGGTATTTGAAAATGTATTGAACCACTTTCTCTCAAAAGTTTTAAGGGTAATTCCATAGCTTTGGCTGTAGCAGCATGGCTGCTAAGTGAAGAGAGGCGAGGCATCCTCTGAAACATTTCAGAACCTTCAGAAAACACGTGGGACTGAAATTTGTTGCATGGTTTCAAATTTTCTCCATTTTTAAGTTCATTCATCAATTCCTTTTGTATGTTATAAAGTCGGTGAAGTTCGGAGACCTAAATGATTCCAAAAACAGGAAGACGAAATCAGTAAAATGAATCATCAAGCATAATGCTCAAAAAATAGGAGGATATATTCCAAGCGCGAGATTTTGAATGTTAATTGTTTACTGCTATTTTAGAAAATTAAAAGAAAATGCTTTACATTCGCTCTATGTACATTGATAAAAATATGTGAGAAATCTTTCAAGCTCTGCAAAGGTCTTGAAATAATATACATAACTGATGTTAGGATGAGCCGTTCTCCAGAAAAATTAAAAAGAACTAATAGATCAGTAAGTTTGATTTGATAAACCTTAACACATTAGGATGAAACAAACTGAGGCTTACATCCAACCAAAGAGGTGTGCAGGGGGATTTGATCATGATGGAAAACATAAGAACTCACATCCAACCTGAGAGCTAATCAAATGGGGAGATTCATTCAAACCTGAACATACTCGAACAGAGAACATAAGGATTCACATGCAGCCCAAAAGATGAACAGGGTAAAAATGCTAAACATCTGCTCTATATACATTGATAAAAATACATGAGAAATCTTTCATGCTCTGCAAAGGTTTGACATAGCATGCATAACTGATGCTAGAATGAGTCGTTCTCCGAACAGACAAAGAAGAACTAAGAGATTAACATTGGGCCAATTATTTTCTAGATCGAAGATGACGAAATTGTCACTTAATACAATATCTTCATGGGATATGCATGAGATTCTCACATGATGCCCACAATATCCCTGAATAAGAAACTAAGACGAATAATTGTGTGTGCAACCAAGATAAGAGATGGGATCATCCACAGAAAAAAATATAAAGATTGGTTTAAACTAGAGCAATGACTCTTATACCATGATAGGAATTACAAAAAAGCAACATCTTTATTTGAAAGAGAGTGATATTAGTGCAAACAGGTCTCTATTAACGCAAAAAAAAAGAGCAATAAGTTAAAAAAAACAAATATCCTCCATAATCAGAATATATTATAATAATAAATACTATAAATTCCGAATAAATACTAAACATATGGAATAATATTATCATGAAAATCTAATAATTTTAATAGCGCTATCAGTAAAACCAAATCTAGAAGCCGAAAAGAGGGAAAAATGACCAAATTTTCTCTTATTAAACTATATGCAACATCAAAATTCCAAAAGTAGATACCTGTTTTGTAAAAGTAGCTTCATGTTCAAGCATCGTCTGTTTTAGCATTTCCTTATCACACAATGAATACTCATTTGATTCTCTTAACAACGACCCGTCATAGAGATGACCACTTAATACGTTATCCTGATAGAGCCAGGGCCAACTATTGCTCGAATGCACATTTTTATATCCAATTGCATTATGCATTGGAAGATAACTCTTAAATTGAACTTTGGTACCCATTCCTACAAAAATTGAACAAGTAAATGAATAAAATATCTCAAATAATTAATAAATATCTCCCTGGCACACATTAGATGGCACAATAGAATGCAGAACTTGCAAAATGTTCTTCATGATGCATTGAATAGGAAAGATCTGTGCAGACTCACATACTAACATGTTCCTCCGAATGTCGCTTCATAACTTAAAACCTCCACAGAAAGTTAAAGATTCCTTTTTTAGTCCTTTGGAAAAGTAAGCAAAGAGAAAGAAGAGGGGTATGTTATGATCTTAATTCTTGAATCTTGATAAACAGCAATTAGAGAATTCCAACAATTACAGAACTTGAGCGGGGGGAGGAATGGAGAAGAAAAACTCAGAGTGAGAAGAAATAAACAGCAATTCGAGAATTTCTGGAACTCCAGAAACTAGGAAGAGGGGGAGAAGAAGAAACAAGGAATAGCGAGAGAAGCTTACCATATTTTCATTCCATTCCCTGAATGTATCTAAATGAGACTATTTATAGAGATACAATAATTATCAACTTCATTGTTACTATTTTCTAACTAATTAACTATGTGTATTAATCTAATTCAATAACTAACAAATATTGTATCAAATCAGGGTACCTCTTATCTAATGACCACACTATGAGGAAAAAGATAAAAAAATCTCAAATTGTTAAAGCTTCAAACTGGAAAGCAATCAGAATGATCAAACAGTGGGAAGTCTGTACCCTTTTAGAAGATTTTTTAGATAAAAATATGTGAAGTACACAGATTATCTATTAGTAGATATTAACTAACAAACTATATCCTAAATCTTTATGTTGGAGAAAAAAAAACTTAAAAACCTGAATGTCAGATCACAAAAATCATATAACAAAACACAAAGAAATCCCTCATACTTCAAAACCCTAGCGAAAACGAAAAATATCTTTAGTTTCTAAAACGAATAAAAAAAAGAAAAGGAACAAAATCCAGAAAATAATTAGAATCAAAACCAAGTCAAAAGTCAACAACAGACCAGAATGAGAAAGAAAGAAACCGCACAAAACCTCATCTATAATTCCACATCGCCTCCCAAGAATCAAAACAGGAACTTTTGAAATCAAATCGATCAGAAACGAAACCCACATAAAAAATTCAGCAAAAAGAAATTACCTTGACTCAAAATACCCTCTCAGCTATCCAATTTTTGTAAATGCGGTGCCACCGGTTCTGCATCAAGCCATGAAGAACCCAAAAGCACATTACATCTACAGAAAAACTGTAACCAGAAGCAAGCCGGGAGAAAGTAAAGCCTGAAAAGGA
Organism: Phalaenopsis equestris; assembly: GCF_001263595.1. Taxonomy (NCBI): domain Eukaryota; kingdom Viridiplantae; phylum Streptophyta; class Magnoliopsida; order Asparagales; family Orchidaceae; genus Phalaenopsis; species Phalaenopsis equestris. Next base: position 127,492 of record NW_018164700.1, on the reverse strand, counting down.
GGGAGCTTTTCTCAACCAACGGGAAGAAAAAGGCGAAAGGGGAGACGAGAAGTGGGTCACAATGCTATAATAACCCCATGGCAACTGAAAGAAGGATGAAATTTCAGATTTTTATGGATTTGTTGCGCCAACGATACATATAAAGAGGAATCCCAGATTACAAAATCTCCAACAAGAACGAAGGACCTTCTTAGAACAGTGACATCCGATATGTCACCATCCAGCGCATTTATTTTTAGTTTGTTACTCAACCCACAAAACAAGGCGGTAGAATCTTTCTCATTTCACCTACTGATTTCTTTTTTATAAATAATGATTTGCAAAAATTATATATATATCCCACATAATTTTTAAATATTTACATATCTTACACATAAACTATAATTTTTACATTCCCCCCATTTTAATTAGTCATGACAATATGTATTTATTTTATTATAAGTTAATGATAATAATAATTTTTATCTAAAATAAATATTTTGAATGTTTTAAATGTAAAAGTTTAAATTTTAGTTGTTGGATATATAGAAATTTTGGGATATGTACCAAAAAATAGTTTATTAGACTATTTTATTAAATTTTATTGGTAATACGTCATTAATCTTAAATTTATTTTGAGATTAATGTAATATGTAAATAAATTAAATAAATTTTATGTTGCATTCATTTTAAATAAAATCAATATATTTTTAACAATTTTTGTAACACATTTTAAATTTAATTTGAATGTGAATTTGTTATTTTTTTTTATTATATGGGATGAAAATAAAACTCTTTCAACTTTAATTAGCTTTTCTTTTGAAAAGACTTTTGAACACTTTCTTTTCTCTTTCCCAAATATTTTTTAAAATTCCACTTATTTTCTTTTATATTTGCAAATGGAAATATAAAATAATAAATAATTTTAAACATTAAGTGATCGATGAGTATACTAATCATCAAACTATTGCATGCCGCAAAATGTATGCATTTAAATATGATTAGTACTGGTTTGCAATATAAGCAATGTTGTTGGAATCTTATGAAATTAGCTCAATTGCTACTCTCCTATACATATATATCTTCTTTTTCTAAAAAAACAAAAAAAAATATTATACATTTGTGTGTGTAATTCTCATATTTATTATTGATGCCCAATTTTTAGTTTTCAAATCATAGAAAACAAACAGTCACCCAGCTTATCAGTAATTGATTTCTCATAGCAGCTTCTTGAGGTAGCTAAGATGCAACACTTATTGATAAGCTGAAGCTGCCCCAAACAGACCCTTAGTCATAGAGTTTATAAGATTACTAAAATAATTACCAATTATTTTAAAAAATTGAGCTTTGATAGTTCTACATCAGGACTATTTAACTATTCAAGCCCCAAGCCCCAATTTAAAAAGTCTAAGGACTATTTTGACACTTTCATAAACTCTGAGACTAAAACTATCTCATGTAAATAGTATGGACTATTTTGACACTTTATTTTTAAAAAATATATAAAAAAAAACAATCCCTTAGTTATAACCCTTTTTTTTCACTTTCCGACCCTTCTGTTTTTATTTGTAACAAATTGAGAGAAAATGATCTTATATAAATGGAAAATTTGGCATTTACGTGCATACCCCGCAATTCTTGTGTATTTATATTTCTAAAATCTAAATTTTCTTATTTACATATATAACCCTGGAATCATTAATTTCATATAAAAAATATCACTATTAACTTTTCATAATAGAAGTACATAAGTTCCTGCATATTATACGACACCCTAGTGTTATAAATGTAAATATTAAACTTTTAACTGCTAAATATGTAAATAAATAATAGTTAGTGGTGTGTATGTAAATTTCCATTAAAAATTTACCTTTTTTATAATTCCTAAGAGACTTATAAATAACTTTCTTTGCATCCATTTTCTATGGAGTGCAATGAGTTTATATTTGTACCCGACGATCAAGGAAACTTATCCGATTTTATATATTAATTATTAAACAAATATCAATAAATAGTCATTATATCAATAAATGGTATATTATACTAATCTTAAAACAAATTTAACATCAGAGATTTATTAAGATCAAAAGAGTTTAAGGAGGGCCTGCTAAGTGAAGATCAAGAGACCCACTTATATGACTGGATGCAACCATTTGAGCCAACGACAAAGTTGAGTGAGTCACGAAAGATGGCCGAATGATTTGAATATGAGCCGGTCGGTTTGAAACGAGATAGAGGCATCCAAGCCAACCGCCATGAAGAAGCAAATCTAGCACATCAGCATCTTCAAGCATATCAGAGGTCGGCAGACAAACAAACTCATTTGTCCAAACCAGTCCTGCCAACCTGAAGTCAATGCTGGCAATGCAGGCTAAAACTAGTCGATCATGCTAAGCTAAAGTTGTATAAGCTCAGTCAAACGAGCCAGAAAGTAGCCGAGTGATAAGATCATACCTATAAAAGACTTGGAATATCTTGTAAAACTCTTATTAAAGCATGGGCAAATTTGTAGCATTAATATATTATACTCTCTCCTCTGTAAACATGGCGATCATTTCATGTACAAACGAGGGCAGATAAACACGATTTTAGTCCAAAATGTCAAGAGAGATCAACACGATCGATACAATTTACTTTTCATTATTGTTCACTCATCTCTCTCTCTCTCTCTCTCTCTCTCTCTTCTTTCTTATTTCTACGGGTGTGATTCACGGACATATCAGAATTCAACAATTTGATAATGATAAACTATTTTAATTAGTAAATCATTATTTTATTATAACGAAAAGAAACTTAACTTTCATATGGACCACACATTTTTTTTTATGTGTTTACGCACCTAACATCTAAACTTTCATATTTATATAAGCATAACATTCAAATTTTTAACATTATATAAAAATTATTATTATTAATTTATAAAAATTAAAATTATATTTTAGTTTATAACATCAAAATGTTATAAATGTAAATTGTAGATGTTAGATATGTAAATTCATGCAAGTAAGTGGTAAGTATCTAAATTTATGGCTATTTTAGGAAGATTTATATGCATATCGCTTAACCCCCATGTATTTATATAACTATCTAACACATAAACTTTAGTTTTTACATATATGTCATCTTATCTATGCATGAAAATATATATTTCACTTTAAAGTTAAAACAATAGTATATTCTCATGTCATATAAGAAATTTGGGGGATATAAATGTAAAAAAAGAAAGCTTAGATGTTGATGTTGAAATGGATAGGACTTGCCCCATTTTAGTGTTTTAGGCGAAAAATGATTAGCTAAGCTTTCTTACTACAACATATCACACTTTTTTGAGTGAATAATCAGGAGACAGTGATCAAGCAATGGTGATAAGATAATAGTCGGGCTATTGTGATTAGGTGACACTGAAATGATGGCATTTAGACGACACAAACAAGCGAAAGCAAATCGGTGATGACTGTCAAACGGCAATAATTGTTGTTGATGGTTATACGTATCAGTTGTTGGGCAAAACTCTAAAATTTTTTAGTTTTAAGTTATTTTCAAATTAAAATACAAATGATTTTTATGTAAAAAATAAGGTGGTGTTTATTTATGATTTTTTAGAACTATATTTTAATTATTTTGAACTTAGAACGGTCGATCAAGATTTAAACGTCATAATGATCCTAAAAGTGAGTGATATTTCATATTCCTATCATTAAAATGCATGAGAACTCTAACCAAAATCACGCCTTCAGCTAAGGGAGAGTTCATCATGTTATTCCTTTCTCTTTTTCTCTCTCTTTATGCCTCGTACTCACATTTGTTATTCGGGCATCTGTTTGTCAGTTGTAAGTCCCCTCAAGTCTGGGGTTCGATTCTCCCCGAGTGTAGGGTGTGGTACTCGAATTCTTAGGCGCATGAGAGATTGTCAAGGCTCGTATGATAGTCTCTGATCATTCCTTCTGAATACACACACACACACGCGCGCGCGCGCGCGCGCACGATTGAATAGCTTAGAGGGGAGCACGTGTCACCAAATAGAGTCCTATGAGAATAAACAGAGAAAACCAGAGATCGGAGATTGGCCAAACGACTAACTAAGAGTTAACTGACCCAAAGGCCAGCCAAACCAGAGGTTGACCGGCTCGAAGACTACTTCGATAGAAGATTGATCGACATATGGTTCAGAGATTAATCCAACGATTGATTAGGAAGGTCAACTGACCTAGAGATTGCTCAGCTAAAACTGCTCGAGGAGTTGATTGACAAGAAGACGACCCGTCTAATAAATTGCATGTCATGAAACAAATCGAATGGAGGTCGATCAATTAAAGAAGATCAGGGATATAATTGTCATTTCACACTAATCATCTCCTCTTATAAATAGATGAACATTAATTATAATAGGAGTTGTTGAAATCACATACAAAAATACTTAATCTCTCTCTGTATGTTCATTTCTCCTTCTCAAACTCCATTTCTTGATCGAGATTCACGGGCAAATCTGAGTTCAACAAACATCTATATATATATATATATATATACACACACACATATGTTTTTAATTATATTAATAACATTCAAATATTTGAAATATGAATAGTTCACTTTAAAAAGTTAAATAGAGGTTTGGGTGGTATGAATGAAAAAAAAAGGGGGCTACACATGTAAATTCATGCTAATTCGGTGGTTTGTAGGTAAATGCCTAATTTCTTGTGGAAGCAATCCATATGTTGACCTGTCTATGTCTTTATGCAATCTCACGCTCCGATGGGATTTAACCGTCAACCTGATTTGAGATCAGCATAGAATCCCACTCAATTCTTTATGAATTTATACATGTAACACCTAAATTTTAATTTTACATATTTGTCATCTTATCATATACAATGATATATATTTTTTATTTTTTAAAAAATTTAAATTTTTAATATTTTATATATGATATAAAAGATTTATATGATACAAATATAAAAAATAAAATTTATGTATTTGTTAAATGGTGATTTGTCCACCATGAAAATGAGAATAAGAAATGAGAGAGGAGGGGAGAGCATGTGTATGTATGTGAACAACAATCTTGTTGTTCTTTCTCACTCTTTTTGGCTAATTTGGATATCCCTTGTTCATGAAATTATCTCTCTGTTTATAGGGCGTGTACAATGTGATGATAAGATATGTTTTGTCCCAGTTTTAATGGGTGTTGTATAGTGTTTCAAGGTATGTATGAACCTATTAGTGCTATTTTTTGCCTCGGCCGACTAAGCTTGTTTAGCTTCGGGTAGGTAGAACTAGTTTGTTCAACTGAGTTAGTTTGTCTATCGATAATTGATAATAGATGGGGAGCTTCTGGATGTCCTTGATATTATTGGAGATGTTGGTTGGACTTCTCAGTGGTGGTTGGATCAAATATTTCTTCATCTCGTTTCTCTTCCTTTTTAAGGGATTTTGCTTGCATTTGTAGTGACCTAGCTTTCTTCGTCGCAGTGTCACTTGTCGAACTTTTTTGTGAGATCGTGGCTTTCAGTCCACTCGTTAATTGTTATGGTTAGCAGTTTGACACATTTTGTCCTTCTCTCATCCTTGACAATTCGGTTATCGCATTATTGTGTGCACCAAAGTCGTTGTACCTTGTGATTGGTTTCTTAACCTCTCCTTATTTTTTTATCGTTGTTATTTTTGCCCCGTGACGCGAAAGAGCAAAATGATGGTCACGATCGCTACCGCCGGGGGAACTCTATTTCATTTTTACAAGTGTTTTATGTGCTACAGTGGGTGTTATAACCTTAGGTTTCTTAAAGCACCTCTTTGGGATTCCCTAATGTAATCCTACCCACTACGAGATATTTGTTCTATGTCCTCCCCCTTAAAAAAGGGGAGACGTGTGCTATATACCCTCCACCTTAAAAAGGGAGACGTGCATATTGAGCTGTTCATGCGCCCTCTGACGCGTTTGCTCTGTGCCCTCCCTTTTAAAAGAGAAGATATGTATATAGAGTTGTTTTTATGCCCTCTGAGGCGTTTGTTTTATGCCCTCCCCCTTAAAAGGAAAGACATGCATATCGAGTTATTTCTGCTGTAGCCTCTTTTGCAAAAAGAGGTCGGTGCCTGATAGCGACGCGCCGCAGCACCTGACGGTCTTTTCCAGACTCGTCCCTCCATGTTCTCATAGATCTCCATGCCATAGGCAGGTGGGTCTTTTATTAGCAATAGATTTATCACAATTGTCGCATGTGTGACTTCTGTATAAGCTTATTCTGTTCCGATTCCCCTTGCAGTTCCACTTTTCCCCGATTAGACAGGAAGGTCCAGAGAGCTAGGAATAGATTGTTGCAAATTCAGCGGGATACCCCGCGCAAGTTTCTATACATGTCTCGACTTCAGTTCAAGATATGTCTTTAGCTCCCTGGATTTGTTAGGTATGACTCATATATCATATAAGTGACAGATGCTGGAGCGGAGCGGATGATTCTGTCAAAATCAGAAGAGTTTTCTTATGTGGGTTGGGGGTGCGGTACAGGGTAATTTGGTAATAACATATTGTACTCAAGATTTCCTTTTTCAGCTCTTTCTAAGGTTATAAATAATGTTGTTTGTAATCATAGGTTATTTTATTCTGTATCATGCACTCTTATTCTGGATTAGTGGAAAAGTCGCCGCTCTGCTCCCGAGGACGTAAGCATCTTTGCCGAACCTCGTTAAATCTTTGTGTTCTTCTGCATTTGTGTTGATTCTTGTTTTTCTTCGCCCTAATTTCTCAATAGGATTGATTGTCGTTTTGCTACTTTCCTAGCTGTACGTACCACATCCCCGCCTAGCATTGGCTACGTGCCCTATTTTGAATACGAGATGTGCATATGACATTTCTTCATTATAGGAGCTCGTATCGGTACTACCTTTCTCTCGAGGACGAGACCAGTACCAGAAAGTGATGCGCTGCAACACTCTTTTGTGTTTTCCAACCTCTCTGGTGGTCCTTCCATTTTTTTTTTTAATAATTTTCAGTTTTGCGGATGTTGCACCATCTATAAAAGAAATCTAAAATGTGTATGTAACTGTAATTACAAACTTTAGCATGAACATGACAGCTTAAACATAAGCAGGAAAAAATACATATGGTATGGGTCATAGTTAAGATCCAACAAGAAAAATAAAAACTTTTAAAAATCCCTTTGAGATGGATACTAGAGGGAACATGTCAGTGAATGAATTTCATTGTTTTTAAACTAATTCATTCAGATTTTACTAAGTACTTCCAAATGTTCTTTAATTTTAAAAAAATAACTATTCAGCTTAAATCTCCATGTCTCATAAATACAAATTTGATGCCATCAACTCTAAAAACTCTTTTAAGATTTTGATAGAGAGAAGAGGAAATGAAGAGGATACTTTCAGGGCGCTGCGCGCTCGATCTGGCTCTTTTTATTGAAGATTTCAATAAAGAGGTGCTACCAAGTACTTAAATGTAAATACAAAGGTTTAAGTATTAGATATGTAATTAAATAGTAAGTAGGGGTGTCAATTCGGGTTTGCAGGTCCGGTTCGGGTTAAATTCGAAAATGACTTAATCTGAATAGGGACCGACCCGAATAATAAACTGGTTGAAAATTAAGATCTGAACCTGACCCAAACCCGATCTTGACTCATTAACCCGAACTTGATCCGAAATTTCGGTTTATTCAGGTAATGTTTGGATTTTTCGGGTTTAACTCGTATCTGACCTGAATAATAAATGGGTCAAATTCTCGGACTTGAACCTGACTGGAAAAATATTTGGATCAACCCTAACCTAGATTTTTTCGAGTCGAGTTCTAGTAGTGTTAGCGTGTCATGTCAATTTTTGACACCCTTATATTGTAGCATCAATACGTCAAAAACTCCACTTATTTTTTAACGTACTTATGTTAAATTTAAGTAACAATATTTTGATGTGAAACATCCCAAAAAACATAAATCAAATTCAAAAGAAACTTAAAAAATAAACCCACTCTTTATTGTAACTTCAAAAGTCTTCCTCTAAAATAGGATTCAAGTGCTCTAAAAATAAAATATTACAAACCTGATCTAGCCAATAAATAAAAAAAACAAGAAAAAATTATACCAATAATATTATTAGAGTATCTACTTAATAGGAGTTGAAGAGCAATAGTGTGTACGGACGGCCTGACGGGCATCACGTCGGTGTCGGGCGACGTGACGCCTTACGGTTGATTGTCTGAACGTGCGGATGTCCTGACGTAATATATTTTTTACAAACAGAGAGAGATTTTGACAACAAGATATTTGATGATTGAGACGAGATTCACAGGGCGAAAGAAGGGTCGCGAAGGAAATGATATCACCAAGTAAGCCGGCGATTCAGTTTACATGGATCCATGCAGAAAACAGATCCTGACGTGGTTGGGCGATTATGACTACTACACAAATTAAATTTAAAACTAATCTATTGAAATTATAAAACTTAAAAAAAAATCTTATTTTTAAACTTTTGCCATCGTCGCATGCTAATCAAGACCATCGGCATCCGTTACAATGGCCCACACAAAACAATGGGTGTGGCTGGTTAAAACGGCTGTTTTCTGTTCTAAACAAACAGCCTTTTGCAATCCTAAAAAGCTCCAAAATTTCTAATTACTTTATTTATTCGATTATTCGAACGCCGCTTTATACGCTCAGTGAGGATTTCTGTTCTTTTGCTTGTGACAGAAGAGGGAAGGAGGAGCAGGAGGAGCAGGAGAGGAGATACGCCATTCTCTCAGCTTCTTCTCGTTCGAGAAGAAAACGAGGAATGGAGAAGGCGCTGACAAAGGTGGGGAGCTTTTGGCTATCAAAGAAGGCCAAAGAGGAGATCTCTTCCATCAGCGAGGATCTTTCTGTGAGCTTTTATTGTTTTTTTTTTTTAAGTTGCTGGGGGGTTTCATCCTAATAACATTTGTACAATACATTCTAATTGATTCGGAACCGCGCATTCTGGGCATTGATCATCTTCTTTTTTTGTCGATTTAACTTTTTGTGGTATGTTTTAACGAGTTTCTCTGTAATCCTAGATCTGAGAGTTTATTTTTTTCGTTTTAATTTTTTTAGAGTAATGCCTCACTGAGCAAGCTCTAGCTCAAAAAAATCTTAATGAATTGGGACGCTAATCCATTGTTTTTTTTTTTTTTTTTTTTTTTTTTTTTTAAAAAATATGGATGCATATCAGTCGGATTAGCTTTGTGCGTTTTAGACCGAACTTATTTTACTCTTTTTGGATTTTTTTTTTTATCTTATTTTATGGTGCAGATCTGTGGCATGGTATTTAGTAATCTCATTCCGAAATTAATTTCAGAATATGGCTACCGGGAAAACGAACCTCGAATTTACTAAGTTACAGTTTGATTTTTGGCTCGTGTTTACTAGGATTTTTGTGATTACATCAGTTCCAGTAGCTGGCATATTTATTTTGCTGCAATTACTGAAACTTAGTTGAAATTGCCAGCGTTTCTCAGGTGCTGTGGAAGAGAAGGCGAAGTGGATATTTGAGAAGCTAAAAGGTGAGAAATCTATACATTCTTTCATTCTTTTTGGACTTATATAATTGTTACTATTTGTGCTCATTTTGTTTAGGAATGTAATTTCATTGGTTAAATGCTGCTTTTTAGCTTGTTTTTAAGTAATGCACTCTGTGATCACAAGTGGGGTTTAGAAGGAGATAACACTCGACAATATGGAATATGATAAAAGGGACTTAATCTCAACTTATGAGATGAACCTGAAGAGTTAAAATCAAGTAAAACAGCTTTTATGCAAGGAAAGTTTTTCAGATATCAACACTTATAGAGAATCATATATATTCATAAAAAAACATGAAATAAATTATTATTGAAAAATAGAATTTTCAGTCTTTCATCAATTAAAATTGCAATGTTAACCAGTGAAAAGAAAAGTGCGGATGAGACGGTGGCCCGGTTGTGTATTTCTTCCCATAATATATATGAATTGTGCTTGGCTTTTGTTATGCAGCATCAACCTGTCCATGAAGGTTTCTATCTTTTGGCGTGGATTAGATCGGCTTATGTCAACAATGCAAGATAGCATATTAGAATTATGTTTTTATAGCTCATTAATCAATTGACACCTTTTATGACCCTACCTTACAAGGAAGAGAATTCTTGAAGTTCCCCAGATCTACTTCTATTGGTCCTTTAGATTTCCCTTTCTCCTCTTTCTCTTCCCTCTCTTTCTTTAATCTCGAATGAATAGTGCCTAAAGGAAACCATGAGTTCAAGTTAATATATATGTACAGAGGAAGAAAGTAGAGCAAGAATATTCACGGAGGAAAAAAGTTCAATAAGCAACCGATGTTCATTTTAATAGAATGCATTTGTACCCTGTTTGAGCATCTCACATTTTGAATTAGTTTAATTTATATGATCACACTAGGAACACGCTTGGTGTTGAGAAATTAGGGTGGAGAAAGACAAGAATCGACACAAATATTTAACGATGTTCGACAAAGATGCATTCATCCTCGGGAGCATAACACGACTTTCTTTCTATTTCAAAAAAAGAGTACAAAATTATTCCTAGGGTTACAAACATGACATATATATATATATTCCCTGGAGTAAAATGTGTAATTACAAAATTACCCCTGTACCGTATTGCGTGAGGGGGGGGGGGGGGGGGGGGCGCCCCCCTCACCCCAACCTACATAACGAAAAACTCCAATTGGACAGATGCTTCCGCTTCGCTCCAGGATCTGTTTTTATATGATATATGAGTCATACCTAATAAATCTCCACCTTGGCGAATATCCAGTCCCTTAGGAGAAAGAAAATACCTTGGAGTTTCTCACATGTACCAAAGTGGGTTGGGCTACCACGCTGTTTAGCTAATGCAAACATTCAATAAATCCAAACAATGCAAGACCTTGTTGATAGTAGCTGACTTAGTCAACATATCAACTGCATTTTTATTAGTATGAATCTTCTGCAACAGTATCTTATCTGAAGTAATCAATTCTGATCTTGTGATATCTGACATCAATATACTTAATTCTTAGCCAAATAAATAACATTTTGACCATTACAATGCAACTAAATTTCACCTTGCTCAACACTCAGTTCCTTTACTAGCCCAGTAAGTTATAAGACTTATTTAGCAGCTTCAGCTACTGCCATGTACCTTTCTTCAGTTGTAGATAATGTCACAATAAACTGAATTGTTGATTTCCAACATATAGACTCTTCATTAAGAGTAAACACATACCCAGTTGTAGAATTTATGTCATTCAAATCTGCATAGTCTGAATCAATTTACCCCACAACTGAAGGGTCATTCTGCTGACTGTCAAAAGTAATTCTATGTCGTACAGTACCCTTCAAATGCCTGAAAAATCATTTGACTGCTTCCCAATGTCGTCTTCTTGGTTTATACATGTATTTACAGACTTAACTAGCATCATGAGTCAAATCAGGGCAGCCAACTGCACTGACATATAAAGCCTTTGTCATGTCTTCAATTTCTTTATTTGTCTTAGGACACTGTTATGAAGAAAGATTAAAATGATTTGTCAGTGGAGTGCTCATGGGCTTTGCTTTGCTCATCTCAAACCTGTCCAACACTTTCTCAACATATAAGATAAACACAATCGCCTTGAATCTCTATCCCGATGAATCTCCATTCCAAGAATCTTCTTTTTAGGACCCAAATCTTTCATATCAAATTTCTAGCTCAATAAAACTTTCAAACCAAAGACATCACACATATTCTTTGCAGCAATCAGTATATCATCAGCATACATTAACAGAAAAATAATATAACAATCATCAAGGCTCTTGACATAGACAACAATCATATTCATATTGCTTATAGTCAATTTGAATCATGTAGGAGTCTAGCCACTTGTACCATTGTCTTGAAGACTATTTTAACCCATACAACGATTTCTTTAATCTACAAAACATATGCTCATATCCAGATTGAGTATACCTTTCTGGTGCTCCATGCAAATCGACTCCTCCAAATCACTATGCAAGAATGCAGTTTTAACATTCATCTGCTTCAGATGCATATCCCAAATAGTTACTAATGCAAGCACTGCTCTGATTGAAGTATGTCTGACCATAGGAGAAAAGATTTCATCATAATATATCACATTCTGCTGTGAAAATCTCTTTACTACTAGTCGAACTTTGAACTTTTCTCTCTTTTCTGATATTGTCGGTTTCCCTTTGTACACCCACTTGCACCCAATGGTCTTCTTTCGCTCAGAAAACTGAACTAGCTCTCATGTGTGATTTTTTTGCAAAGACTCCATCTCCTCAAACATTGCACTCATCCATTTCTCTTCCTCCTGACTTGTGATAGATTCTTGAAAAGTAGTTGGATCATCGCTGTTGATGAGAAGTGCACAAGAGACTAAGTCTTCATAACTCAATCTGTTAGGAGGCCTTACATTGGTGCGTCTCTGTCTATCTGTCTTATATTGGTGTGTCTCTGTCTATCTCTGATAAAAGTGTAATTCTATAAATCGTCTGTATTTGAATCACCAGGTGTTAGTTTTGAACTTTCAACTGTCTCAATTGTTTCTGGATGTTGTTCTAGATCCATCTGCACTGCATTTGAACTGGAACTGTTCCTTGCACTTTGTCTTGATTCTGTTGCAACATGGACTATTCATCAAAAGCTGCATCTCTAATGATCACCATCTTCTTTGCAATCGAATCCCAAAACTTGTATCATTTCACTTCTTTCTTGTAGCCCAAAAAAATACACTTTTTGGATTTTGCATCAAGTTTCGATCTTTCATCTCCGAATACATACACATAAGCAGTACAATAAAAAATTCGTAAATGATCGAAATTAATTGGATTACATGTCCATACCTCTTCTTCAACCCTGTCACCTAATGATGTCCGATGTAATCTATTGATGAGATAGCATGTCATATTCACAGTCTTTTATCAGAAATTTTTAGGAAGCCTTGCATTAAATCTCAAGCACTTTGTCGTTTCAGTTAAGGACTTGTTCATCATTTCTGCAACTGTTGTGGTGTTTTGCGTACTGAAAAATGTGTTTGAATCTTATGCTCCTCACAAAATTTCTGAAACTATGAATCTGTGTCCTTTGTGTCATTATCAAATCTCAAATACTTTATTTTTCTACCAGTTTGGTTCTCGACTTTAGCTTTCCACAACTTGAATTTGGAGAAAACTTTAGATTTCTATTTCAAGAAATACACCCAAACTTTTCTGGAGAAATCATCAATAAATGTAACATAATACAAAGATCCTCCCAATGATGATTTTCTGGTTGGTTCTCATACATCAGAATGCAGATAATCAAAAAACCCTTCAGTTTTGTGTTTTTCAGTTATAAAACTGACTCCTGTCTGTTTTCCAAGAGCACAAAAATTACAAAAATCTTGCTTGCATCTTTTCAACATCATTCAACAAGTTTCTTCTATGCAATTTTGTCATCTCACGTTCACTAAAATGACCAAGACGCATGTGTCATAGTTTTGTATTATCATTATATGATTCAACATAGTGAATTTCACATACAATTGTACTCCCCAATAATTTGTAGATATTACCTGTAATTAACTTTTCTTTCATTACAGTTAATGTACACTTAACAATTCTGATGATTTCCCTATCCTCATGTCTTAGGAATAAAACTAATTTTATGTAGGGTGCCCAAGGAAATCGAAATTTTCTTCAAATCTGGAATGTCTAACATCACATAATGTTCTAACAGTGTCATCATACATTTTAGTCCTGACTTCACCAATACTAACAATATTGTAGCATATATCATCACCTAAATAGACTGAGTCAGAATTAATTAACTTGTATGAAATAAACCACTCCATGTTAGGTGTTATATAATAAAAACATCCTGAATTAAAAATCAATGCATTCATGAACTGAGTTGATGAAACTGAAAGCATATCATCATCACTGCAATTTGAATTGTCACTCTGCGCTATATTTACAGACTTGGATGGTGCATAACGTTTCTTCTCAGTTTGCTTCTTGAACTTTGGATAATCTCTCTTCATATGACTCGGCTCCTTGCACTTGTAGCAATAAATTATTTTGTCTTTAGACTGATCTGGAATTTCGCCTTATAGAACTCTCTTCTTTCCGCCTTCTACGATCTTGATTGCCCTTAACATATAAACTATCACCATGAGAGCTTTCCCCTGCATTCTGCTTTTGTTGGTTGCGAGTCAACAATGTTGCAGTAATCTTATCAACTTTGATAGTTTCTTTCCCATAAGTAAGAGCAGTCACTGACTGTTCATAAGAATGTAATGAACATAACAGAATCTTTGTTCGATCTTCATCTTCAATATTTACATCAAGTCGTGATAAATCCATGATTATTTGATTGAAGACATTCACATGTTGCGTCAGATCAAGTCTTCTTGCATCTTCAACCCATATAGCTTTTGTTTCAGATACAGTTTTTTTGTCAGAGATTTGAACATAAATTGAGTTTCTAATTTCTTTCATACTTCTCCTGAAGATTTTAGATTCATTAAGTAATACATAACCTCATCTGTCAGACATAGGTGTATGGTTGTTGTCGCTCGTTATTGCAATTCTTCACAATCTTCATTTTCCATGGTATCTGGTTTTGTTGTCCGCAAAGTCTTCAAGATCCATTGTTTTGCCAACAAATCTTTTACGCTTGTTTGTCACAATCTGAAGTTACCGGTTTCATCAAACTTTACCGCCTCAAATTTTGCATCAGATATTGTCATCTTAAATTACTTATGTCGTGAACTTTTCCTCTTTTTCGAAAGAATAGGGAACTGCCAAATACCTGTCGTGATTCGACTGCCTACGTCGAATCAAATGGTTGAATAGAACGTACGCCTTCGTCCGAAACCCTCATCTTCGTCGCGCTGATTCGTCGAAGCGCCCTTCGCGAACTCCTCTACGTCGCACGAAGCCTTCCTCTGCATCTCGCAAATTCGTCGAACCCTGTCCTTCCAGCTCTGAGCCAGTCTAACCGTCGAAGCCGTCACTGAATTCACCGAACCCTATGTTGCCGAATTCGCTGAACTGCTTGCGAACGTGCGTCGTAACCCTTTTCTACCCTAGCCGAACCCGTCTGCCACGAACGTCTTGCGCCAAAACTTTTCTGCCCTAAACCTGACTCTGATACCACTTGTTGAGAAATTAGGAAAACAATAATTGACAAAAATATTTATCGATGTTCGACAAAGATGTCTACGTCTTTGGGAACAGAGTGGCGACTTTCTTTCGATTCAAGAAAAAGAGTACAGAATTATTCATAGGGTTACAAACATGACATATATATAACCCTATAGTACAATGTGTAATTACAAAATTACCTTTGTATGTTATCACGGGGGTTGCCCCCGCACCCCCAACCCACCTAACGAAAAAATTTTCCAATTGGACAAATGTTTCCGGTCCACTCCGCTCCGCTCTAGGATCTGTCCCTTATACGATATATGAGTCATGCCTAACACTTTGGTTGTCAGCTTTGGTCTAGTCGGCTGCTGTGGACTCATTAGTCACGAGTCATATGGTGATATTAAGCTCACATGCATCAAATGGCGTACTTTGTACCGTGCGGAGGCCCATGGTATCTCAGCATCTAATTTATTATATACAGTATTCATAAATTCTAAAATTGCTCGAGATTATGGGTGCTTGGGCAAGCCTCAAATTTCGGCTTGCTGGAAAAAGTCACCTTATAAATCATTCAAATGGAGAGAAAATATGCACTGTTATATCTATTATCTTCCTAGCGTGTCTAACTCATATATTATGAATCATCCTCATCTTTTATATGCATTCATTTGATCTCAGTAGAAGTCAATAATTTAAGGTGATTGTGTGCTAGAAAACTTTCAACACTAAAAAAATCTTAAGCATTAGCTTTCTATAATTGTCGAACACATACAAATATAACAAACAATCAAAATTCTTACACGGAAAAACAAGGAAAAAGAATTTTCACGGCGTCTGGCCCTAGTAAAATAATTCATTAGAAAATTTAAAGTACAAAGGTTCACTCGTCTTCTTAATTAGGAAGATGAGATTACAAAAAATTGGCAATCACGTCTATATTGTAATTTGGCTAACAGTCATAGCTAAGTTAAAACAATTGATAATTGGTGGCTACAATTTGTTGTTGGTTGCAACAATCATGGGTGGTGGTCGGTGCAACAATCGTGGGTGGTGGTCGACAATGACAGTCGGCATATAATCATTAACCTACACTTCTCTTCATGAATTATGTTTTAGTTGTTAACTCTCCCTTCTTTTATGTGAAGAATGGAGGTCTATTTATCAATTCTGAGAGTGGCATTTTAGTAAATTTTGCTAACCTCCCAAAATATTCCATTGTATGTTCCATATGGATTTCTTTAATCACATGTCATTTTTTTTAGTATTTAATTGTCATAACGACCTTGAAATTAAATGTTATTGGGTTCGTTGGATATCTTTCGTTAAAATGTTCTATTTGAGTATAAACATGTTAAATTTTTATTTCATTTAGCTTTCTAATTAATGCTCCAAAGCTTCTGATTATACTTAAAAAGTGTTTGGTCCTGGCTTATTTGGACTTTAGATTGAATCACTTTTAGTGTTATTGGGCTCGTATTGTTGATATGCCCAATTGAATAGTAATTTTGTTGAAATTATACCTTGGATGATTGTAAATTTGAATACGAAAAAGTTGTCACCCAAGATATATTGAGATTCATGCCTAACCATATAAATTTCTTGGTGATATCAAAGGCAATATTCAAAAAGAATATATGATAATTTTGTTTTCATTTATTTTGAATATGATACTTTTCTCATATGGCAGAAAATCCATATCCAAATGATACCAAACATACAATAATGAACTGAATTCCTCCAAAATTTCTCACAGGCAAACCCCCAAAATCTCTCCCGGATCTCCTTCGAGAACACAACCTCCCTCCTGGCCTCTTCCCCCGAAACATCATCTGCTACGAATTCGACGAATCAAAGTCAAAGCTCGTCGTTCATCTTCCATCCTGCTGCGAGGTAAGCTTTAAGGATTCTTCAGTCCTCAGGTACTCGACACGCATCAAAGCCCTTCTATCCCGAGGGAAACTCGCCGGCATCGAAGGGATGAAGACGAGAGTTCTTGTGTGGGTTAAGGTCTCTCAGATCTCTCTTGAAAGCTATAAGTCTGACAAAGTTTGCTTCACTGCCGGAGTGAAGAAACTGAGGCCGAGAGATGCCTATGAGATGCCTAAGGATTCTGTCAAAGTAGATGAGTTTTGATGTTGGTTTTTGTCATTTGTTTTTCTTGGACTGTTGTGAGGATGCATTGATATGGAACTTTGATTATGGGTGCAAGTGTTTGATGAAATGGATTGATATAATTTTGGAAGATTTACACATGCCTGCGACACAATTCCTATACATTTATGTATCTAACACCTGAACTTCAATATTTACATTTATACCACTCTATTTATGCATGAAAATGTACATGTCATTTTTTTTTTTTTTTTGAAGTTAGTAATGGTGATATTTTTTGTGTGACATGCATGATTTGTGTTATAAATTTTAAAATCATAGTTTGGGTGACATGAAAGAATTGTGTGGAATGTATGTAAATGAGACAATAATTTTTTCTCAAGGGAAAATGGATGATACTTTCTAAATTTATATAGTTAATATCTATAATTTAATATTTGTTTATATAAAATATAAGAGTCTTGGTCACATTAAAATATATATATATATATATATGAAAAGTTATATTTTTGACAAAAATAATATTCGTCATTAATGTCATAAGAAAATTTATCTAACCGACCACGAGTTTTGATGTATTTTTAATTGAAAAATTTTTAGAACAAGATCAGGACTATTTTATCTTCAATTTTAGCGAACTGATAGTTGAATTGAATATTTCGATAAGATAAACTCAGTGATACCAGTAAAGGTATAATTTGAGTCAAGATAACTCGAAATTAAACATATAAAAAATGCTAATAATTTTGAAATAGTAATTAAAAAAATTAAATAATTTTCAAATTTAACATGTTTATAATTAAATCGAGCATTTTGATTACTCAATTTTGTGGTCATTAAGGTGTCTGGTTGATGAATAAATCTATATGGGTCATTTGATGGAATGCTGTGAAAATTTAGCTAAGACAAAATGATACTTCTAAACTACTAAGCAGACCTCAACTTTAATGTGAAGGTGATTTGATATTGAGTTTAGAAAAAAGCTTGAAAATCAGATACTCTATAATGTTATAAACCATCCAAAATTGACAATCACTGCCAACAATTGTCGTCGTTTAACCACTTTTATTTGTCTGTTATTCAACCATCATTGCTTGATATTCGTCATCCAAATGTCACTAACCACCGCCACATTACCATCATCAATAACCATTGTAGCTTGATTATTGCCATTCAAATTAAGTTGTCTTATTACCATAGACTTACGATTGTTGCCTCACTATTATTTCGTGAATGTCATGGTTTTACCATTGTTACTCAATTAAATTAAAGTTAATTTAGAGTACATCCCTAATAATCCTATCTTTTCTAATTAAAGAGATAAGCACATTTTCTAAATTTCAACCAACATAATGAATTATTTTGCTCGAGAGAGGCTCTTTTGTCTTTTTTGAGTGTTCGATGTTGACATGCCTTCAACAAATGTCCATCATCTGGTATAAATCTTGAGGCATGACACGAATCTTTAAGTAATTTTTTGAGTAAGAAACATTCAAACTGCAATTAGAAATCATCCATAACTATGATTTCAATAGACATACAGTGAAACTGACCTGCTCGACGATATAGATTCAATGATACCAAAATTAGTCAAATCTGAGTCAAATCAAGCTCAGATCAAGCTGTTAAAACTTTTTGGAAGCTGTCAATGCATAATGTCAGCTCTAATATATTTATGATCAAATTGAGCGTCTCAATAAGACAAATCCGTCGAGCCTAAAATTACTCAATTTTCACATCATTAAATCACTTAAATGTTTACAGAACACTCTGTTCGTAGGAACCTCTCTATGCCATCAAATCAGAGTGGCCCAAATTTCTTATTTGCAATATGAGCTCTATAAATAGAACCTTACCCCCCCCAGCCTAGAGAAGGAGCTGAAATTTAACATCACTTCTGCACCACAGATCCGATGAACTCTTCAAGTTCCTACAGTTGTTGACCACCATTGAACACCGCTTGAAGGCCACTATCGTCGATCATCGGCCGCCATCTTCTCCATACAACAAAGTCCTTTGTGGAGCTACAACTAGCACTGCGTAATTCCTACGCATGAGGCAAAAAAATGAAGCACGTGGTGGATTAATACGTCGTCTAGTACAATATTCAACAACACATCCCGAATATAGTGCAACTACACACCTCGATGAGATGTAACAATACACCCTATATACAGTGCAACAAAGTCTCTCGAAGATTGTGTAACAATGCACCCCGAATACGGTGCAACGACGCACCCCAATGTCGTAATAATGCACCCCAAATGCGATAAATGACACACCCCAATAACGGTGTAACAACACACTCTAGACACAACGCGACGATGCCTTTAGAAGACGGTGTAACAATGTACCTCGAATAAGGTGCGATAACACACCCAAATGACAGTGTAACAACACAACCTAAATATGATATAATGAGACGCCCCGATGACGGTATAACAACACACCCCACATATGGTGCAACGATGTCTTCCACAACGCATCCCACACACAGTGCGACGACGCCTCCCCAAATAGGGTGCAATGACACATTCTGAATAAGGTACAACGATGCACCCCAGTGATGGTGTAATAATCCACCCTACATATGGTACAACAATGCCTCCCGATGACGGTGTAACAATGAACTCCGATGACGGTGAATTTCTCTAAACTCCTAAAACTCCCTCCTTGCAGCTCTCGACTTTGGCTCCTACGACCTACACGCGTCATCACTATGGCTTACGTGGTCCGCAACTGGTGTAACTTTCGAGTCTAGCCTCTACGGTCTTCATAGGTCATTACAACTCCCTCACTACATTCTACGTGACTAAATAAGACCAATTTGGTCCACAACTCTTGTAACTCCCAACTCTTGCCTTTACGACCTACGGACGTCATCACAACTCACAACTATCGGCTATGTGACTAACTACGACCAACTTGGCCCACAAATCATGCAACTCTCCACTCCAACCTCTACAGCCTACAGATGTTACCACACCTCACCACTGCAACCTATGTGACTAACTACGACCTACATGGTTCATGACTCATGCAACTCTTGACTTCGACCTCTATGACATCATCTCAACTCATCATTATGACCTGCGTGACCAACTACAGCCTGTGTGGTCTATAACTCGTACAACTGCTAAACCATGTGGCCTACAAACGTCATCACTACGGCCTTCAAATTTCAAAACTCGTGCATCTCCCGACTGGTTCTTGTGGCTTATGAACGTCGTCATAGCTCATCACTACATTCTATGGGACCAAATATGGTCTGCGTGATTCACAACTCCTGCAACTTTCTAGTACAACTTCTTATAGACAACAGACGCTCCTGAAGCAATTACCAGTGGTCCATACAACCAACTACAACAATGGCTTTCAACTACGGCCTATACAATCATCATCCACTACATTCATGACATACTACTGCCTCCATAACAATCAGTTATAGCCCTTGCAACCTGCTATCATCGGGAACATCATTTATTATAGCCAGACTGTAGCTATTATGGATGAACCACTGTTATACATTTACAACGATCAACTTTATAACTTCATTTTCTATAATTAAAGAGAAGAGTGGACCCATGCACTCACTATTTATAGTGAATTAGTTCAATCGGCCCCATGGTTTTTTTCCTTTTCCCGGGTTTTTCTATGTCTAAAGTCAAGGCATCTCCTCCTACTTGGTTCTTCAAAATTATTAGAGTGTGTGTTGAATTTTCGTACAATAACAACATGATAATTCATTGCTCCTCTATCGCATATTTTCTGACACGTATTTCATGTAAAAATTTTAAAGTCACATATAATCTTTTCATGTGTGAAATTTTCTTGCAAAATTTATAATTTAAAATTTTCCATTTTATTTTCATAAATTTTATAGTAAATAATAATAATATCTTTATGATTTAAAAATTATAATATCGTGTAAATAAATATCAAATTTCTTAACTTGATATTCTTCATGAAAAGAAAATGTTTTTTTGGTACAAATTCGCATTTTAATCCGACATCAAACAATGCTTTTGGGGCAGAAGGAGCCGCGCTCGAATCCAACAAATTAGATTTTTTGTTTTATTTCCAACCATACGCATTCAAGTCTTTCAAGCACATCATATTTTGCCTTTCACCCAATGCCCCCATATAACGTCAATATAGGTTTTCTCTTCCCCTCCGGCAGTTTCAGATGCCATGGCCGCCATGGCGGCGAACCCCTTCACCCCCAACTCCCCCGCCCATTACCGCCACCAAAGTCCTTCCTTTATCCGTTCCCCCACCATCCGATGCTTCTCCCATCCCACCAAAACCCTAACCCCGGACAAATTCCATCCCGCCGAACCCTCCCCCATCTTTCACTCCGTCAAATCATTCGCCCCTGCTACAGTCGCCAACCTCGGCCCTGGTTTCGATTTCCTCGGCTGCGCCGTCGATTCCCTCGGCGACACAGTTACCGTCTCCATCGACCCCTCCACCCCTCCCGGCACCATCACCATCTCCTCCATCTCCGGCGACCACCCTTCAGCTCTCTCCAAGCTCACCCGAAACCCTAACTTCAACTGCGCCGGAATCGCCGCCGCGGCAGCCATGCGCATGCTAGGCGTCCGTTCAGTCGGCCTCTCTCTCCACCTCCACAAAGGCCTTCCCCTCGGCAGCGGACTCGGCTCCAGCGCCGCGCAGCCGCCGTCGCCGTCAACGCGCTTTTCGGCGGAGTCCTATCACAATCCGACCTTGTTTTAGCCGGCCTCGAATCCGAGAAGAAGGTCAGCGGCTACCACGCTGATAACATCGCTCCCTCCCTCATGGGAGGATTCGTTCTCATCAGAAACTACAGCCCGCTTCAATTGATGCGACTTGAGTTCCCCATAGATCGGGAGATTTTGTTTGTGTTAGTGAGTCCGGAATTCGAGGCTCCGACGAAGAAGATGAGGGCGGCGTTGCCGGAGTTGGTGAAGAGGGAGGACCATGTGGCAAACTCAAGCCAGGCGGCGGCGCTGGTTGCTGCAATTCTTCAAGGAAATGTGAGTGTTTTGGGGTCGGCGTTGTCGTGTGATGGAATCGTGGAGCCCAAGAGGGCGCCTTTGATTCCTGGAATGGTGGATGTAAAGAAGGCGGCGGTGAAAGGTGGTGCTTTTGGTTGCACGATAAGTGGGTCGGGGCCAACAGCGGTGGCGGTGGTGGATGATGAGAGTAAGGGAAAGGAGATTGGAGAAAAGATGGTGGAGGCCTTTTTGTTGGGAGGGAATTTGAAGGCTACTGCTGTGGTGGCAAGGCTTGACAGGGTGGGAGCAAGGGTTATAAGCAGCAATTCAGAATAGTTTGGAGGTAATGGTTTTATTGGATTTTTTTTAAATAAATTGTTTGGTTGAAAGGTTTGTGTGAGTTGGTGGTAGTTTTTTATTGGGTGTTTTCATATTATTACTCCATCCAAATTTTGATCATGCTTTTGTTTTTTCATGTTTTTATTTTGATATTGGAAGTAGCTATGTGATATGTGGATTCAATTGTTGTTGTATGAGGGATATAATTTTGTTGGAGATATGATTATTATATTGGCAAATGTATATTTATTGGAGAAATTTACATGCATTCCACACATTCTTATGTATTTGCATATTTAACATTGAAACTTTCCTACATTTATAATAGTTTGGTGTCATAAACATATGCATGACTATATTTTCACTTTCAAAATCTAAGTAATGATGATATTTTTGATCTGATATTAAAGGTTTGAGTGATGTGCATGTATATATGAAGGTTTGGTGTTAGATATGTAAATACATAAGAATTATGTGGTATAAATGTGTAAATGACCCTTTTCTTTATTAGCGATTCTATTAACTTTTATTTGTTTTTTTACTCTCGTGCATGTCTATTTGAAAGCCCTAACATATTTGATAAATATACCAAAAATTTTCAAATTTAACGTCTTATCAGAGCTAAGGTAATCCATAATCTAGTTGTCATCCCATCTGTAGTCCTCTTATTCTGATCATTCCTTACCCGCCCGCTTCTCATCTTGCCCCACTCGTTGCCTTGCTTGTGTCGCTCATACTCACCTGCACTCATGCCACACTAGTTTATTTGAAGCTTCGCCGCTTATCTCCTATTGTTTTGAGCTCATATGCAACATCTCTTCTTGGCCTTTACCCTAACTCAAGAAGAGAAAATACACTATCCTCCATCATCCCCCATTTGCATAATCATCTACCTTGTCTTTTTCATAGGTGCTTACTTCAGCTACAACACAGAACATCCTTTATGATATTATTTTCATTTGAATTCAACTTTCACATCGTATATATCATTCACGGTCTTCCTCACCCTTTATGATCTTATTCTCACTTGAATTCGTTGTGCACCTCTTCATTTCCTTTTCTTGAATTTATTTAATCTATCATCAAATTTGATTATAGTAAATATTTATCTAAAGTCGAAAGATTTTCGGTTCCTTGCTAGGTCTTATGACAAACTTATAACATTTTGATATATCTCCTCCTTATGATGATATTGCCAAGTTTTCTAAAATGGAAAAAGTTTAATTATGTTGTTCTCACATGGATGCTTGATAGTCTTGAATCCTTTATTGCCTCCACCATCATGTTTCAAAATATAATTTGGTCAATGTACAATTTTATTAGGCCTACTTACGTTTTTAGAAGTAATATATCCATTGCATACCAGTGTTATCAAACCACAAAGCACAATGTGATTTGCAAGAATTTATTTTTCCTTCAAAGCGCAAACTGCAGAGCGAAGCAGCATTTTTTTAGCCAAAACGCTAATAGGTTATACAAAACTACTAATGTATAAGTACATTTATTAATAATTATAAAATTTAAAGTATGACTTAAAAGTTGATATAAAATATAAAAAAATATGATATTGTGTATAACTTGAAGGCAAAAGTTGAGGGTAAACATGCAAATTAAAATTCAAATAATTTCTAATAATTTGGTGCAATAATTAAAAAAATAAAAATTGCAAAAAAAAACCTACAAATTAACTTTTACACTTTGAAGCACATCTCAGGAAAGCAAAGCAACTCGGGCTTCATGTGTTTTAGTTCATTTAGCTCATGAAGTGCACTTTTAAAAACATTGTTGCATACACTTTTTATTTAATCTGTTTTATCACAACAAAATTAAATGTGAAGCCAAAATTCACAATCTATATGTTAAGATAAGAAACGAATACCTTGTTGTCATATTTCTCTGGGCTTTACCGCTTACTAAAGTTTGTATGATAAAGTGGATGATTATCTTGATAGTTTGAATGACAATGATATTAATTCAAGAGAAGTTGTTAACCATGCGACATATTCTGAAGCTATTTTTAGTTCAGTCTCAAATGTGTGGATTAGTTCCTTGCAGGATGAAATATTATGTCTTATAATAATGAGTGGGGCAATTTTGAGCTTCTACAAAGTCACATGGCTGTTGGATATAAATGAATATTTAAGGCAAAAATAAAAAAATTAAAAAAAAAGCTCCAAGTGAAATATTGAAATTTTCAAAGAAAATTTAACAGCAAAAATATTTACTGAAAGGAAAGTTATAGTTTCAATCAAAACATTTTCTCCTATATCTTCAAATGATTCCTTAAGAGTTATGATGGCACTTATATAGAGTTACTACAGTTGAATGCAAAGACATTGTTTTTTTCCCACATGAAAGTCCATTTAAATAAGTATATATGCAATGAATTGAAGGGTTTATTGAAATTGGTAAACATGCAATGATTTATAGTCTATTTGTAATTTGATGCAAACTTCTTATATTAAAGGTGTTTCCTGCTAGAAATTCTCAATGATAGAGTAAAATTAAATGTTAGCTCATTAGAAATATCCAACACACAGATACGCAAATAAAGAAGACAAGGGATGATCAGTTCTTTTACGTGAAGAAACTCAAGAAGATGAAACATTGTGAAGCCTAATCCAGCCAAATTATTGCACTAAATAATTGAAGTTATAAAATTTCACTCTTCTCTACAACTAGAGAATATGAGATTATAATACTTGTTTACCCATCTATTATTACAATGGAGATTTTTATATGATAATGCTCATTAAGTGTTGATGGTTAGACAACTACAATGTTAGGATAATAATCAGACAATAAGAGTTGTATGACAACAGTTGGGCTACAATAAATGTTGGTGGTACTCAACAACCACTGATGGTCGTTGGCTTCAAGTTTTTTTTGGGAGTTTAGATTTAGCTCTCAACTCACTCTTCTCCCTATGTGTAGAGATGCATGATCTCTTTATAATTTTTGAAAGTGATATTTCAGTAAATTGGTGAAATCTCACATCACTGCATCCAAGCTTTTACGTTGATTTATTTGAGCATATATCATTTTTTTAGCATTTAAATGTATTAACTTCTAAATTGTCCGACCCCACTTAGTAGGTCAAAGGCTTCTTCTAGTAGTTGTTGTTGTAACTTCTAAATTGAATGATCTTGAGCTCATTTGATTCTCCATTAAGTTGCTCGATTTGACTATTACAATATTGTTTGGCCTTTCAAATAATGTTTTGCAGGTTTCAATTATGCTTTTAATGTTTGATTTGGGTTTATTTGGATTTAGATCAAATCACTTTTAGTGTCGCTAGTTTTGTATTATTAAGACGTTCCATTTGACTATAAATTTATTAAAACTAGAGCCCCAATAATGTTGATTGTGACTAAAACTTCTCATCTAAGGTGTATCGAAATTTGTGTCTAATCATGTGAATTTTCGGGTGACATCAATTGATAACTGAAATTTGATGTGAAAGTTATTTTTTTTAGATTTGATTAAAATAAAATCAGTGCGCTCATGCTTTTATTCTTGATTATTTATGTTAATAATGTTTTGCTTGCTAGTAGTGTTTTGGGGTCACTTGATGAGCCTAAACAATTCGTTTCTAAAACTTGGTACTCTTGTGAATTGTGAATTGTTGGTTTCATTTTCAACCTGCTGAAACCCTATACTAACAATAAAACGGCATTATCTTTTCTAATGATAAGAGAAGCTACTAATCTCTTCCTAATGTTTTGTAGCTGTTTTCAAAAGATTTATTGAATAGGGGTGCAGATGAGTTGAGGTTGAGTAAGTTTATTTTGCGTTTATGTTTGGCTCATTCAGATTTTTATGTGTTTTGCTCTTGTTTGAAATTGTTGATGAGTATGGTTTTTATGTTCGGCTCATTCGAATATGTCGTGGCCATAAGCTTATTTCAACAGATGAAAATAATTAGTTAATGAGCTGAACAATGAGACCATTCTATTTACTTACTAATCAATTAATAAATTGGAAATAAAATAAAATTATTAAGTTAAACATGAGTTTTTCGTGGTCGACTAGTCTTTTTTTGCAACTCTA
The DNA here is from genome assembly GCF_001263595.1 of Phalaenopsis equestris. Taxonomy (NCBI): domain Eukaryota; kingdom Viridiplantae; phylum Streptophyta; class Magnoliopsida; order Asparagales; family Orchidaceae; genus Phalaenopsis; species Phalaenopsis equestris. Next base: position 100,893 of record NW_018164700.1, on the reverse strand, counting down.
ATTTTGAATAATCATTGTAATAATAGACAAGGTTGTCATATGAGTTTATTTGTATATTTGATATTTGTTTTTCTATGAACATATTTGAGTAATCAATGTTGACCAGTTAAATTTTATATTGCAAGTTTCATATTCTATCTTCTGAATTTTTAATATTTGGTGTCATTTTGAGTGAGCACATGTTATGATAAATGTCTTCGGGTTTGAACCATATGCATCTCTTGAAATTGTTTATTGGGCTTGGATCCGACCTGAAAGTGGCCTGACCCAAATAGTTTTGGCATATCCAAATATTAGATGGGCCAAAAATGCCAACCAGAACACAACATGCCTTCAACCTACTAACTCGAACATGACCTATATAACTCATTTAATATAAGGAATAATAGTTATTCGGGTTGAAATCAAGTCAATTTTGAGTTAATTTTGGGCCCATTCAGGATTGATGGGTTGATTTTAAGTCCTTTTTCGGGTTAGAAGGTCAACCGAACCCAACTTGAAAGATTAAATAGATTAAGATATTTAATTCAAACCCAACTCGAGAATTATTCGGGTAAATTCAAACTGAATATTTCGAGTCCAGTTCGGGTTTAGTCGGTCTGTCGGGTTAATTTTTTGCATCACAATTTTTTTACTTTATTTATATTTGTAATTATGGATTGTAATTTTAATAAATGGTATGATCATGGTTTTATCTTTTTTGCACATCTTTTTATCATTTTACTTTAATATTGTGTTCTTATGTTGAAATTAATATTTTCTAAGTGGAAAAATATTAGAAAATTTCTGAAATATTGGTTTGCCTTCAATTATAATTTAATTAATAACTTAATGATTGATTCATAGTAGAATCCCATTGAATGATCCTACTGAATTATTTTAGCCTATAAACCTCTTTTGAATTATGTCTGCATATCATACGCGAAGTGACTCTAAAACCTTCCCATCTCCTTCAATAAGTGCAATGAATTAATTAATTATGTTTAAATCTTTAAATATTTTTGCAATAAAAAAAATCAAATGTTATACTTTTATATTTTCTTAATCATATTCCTTCTAGTCCTATTAGCACCCTGAGAAAGCGACATTGCGAATATGGCTTAAAAATATGATTGGTGAGTTAGAAATAAATAGTATTGATTGGGCTCTTTACAAATAGGCACCTGAAAAAGGAGCAATTTCAAAAACTAAACCCATGCATTTAGTTAAATTGGCTCATAGGCTTAATGACCAATCAAATCAAACCATTTTTTTTTTTTTGCCAATGCCAAAATAAACTAATAATTAACATAATTAACTTAAATCCAAATACTTTTTTATACAAAGTTGACAGCCAAAACATAATTTCATTTAAATTAAATCAACCAAATATGTTAAGTTTAGTTGGATATTTCAATACAAATCAATTAATACATACTTCTACTGACAGCCTGCAAGCAAAAGCTCATACTAGATGAAAACTAGATGAAAAATTATTGCAGATATAAATTTGCATCAGCTCTCCAATCAAAGCATGTCATGTGTACAGCCAAACTAACCCATGTATTCAATTAAATTTTATTAAGACGGGTCTGCTTGTACACAGGACAGACCCTGATTGAAATTCAAATGCAAAACTGCATCAAAGCTTTGGATGCAATAATTTTTCTATACTAGATAGTGTTAGAAATTATTACTGGCTATCTATAGAAAGGGGATTTACATCCATAACATAGTTTTTTGTGTATATTTATCTCCAATATTTGGCTTCTAAGATATATATATATATATATATATATATATATATATAGAGTTTTTCAGACACACAGTATTTTAGAGTCACAACTCAAAATAATATCACATCATATACATGAAAAGACATCTCTCACCTAAAAAATGTTACTAATAATAATATTTTTTTGTGAGACGCATAAAGTTTAGCTGTTATAAAATAAATATGAAGGTTGAAGTATTAGATATATATAAATACAAAAATTATATAGTATAGAAAGAATTGTTCGTGATTTCATGGTACTTGCATGTATGCTTGATTGCAAGGATTAAGATTCTGATAGAATATCAACTATTTAGATTTACATACAAGCCATTCAACTCCTTTATATTTACACATCCAACGCCTAAACTTCAAAATTTACATACAACCTTACATTCAAAATTTAAACAAAAATTTCTTTAGTAGTTACCCTAAAGAATGAAAGGTGCCATTCTCTTATAGTTAATACAACACAGTAATCTAAACGGCCACTTCTAAGCAGTTGTTAGAATTCTAATTTCGAAGAACAAACGTAAACAGAAGGCAGTTGATGTTGTTATGGAAGGATTTTTTACCTTTTTGTCCTGCAGGTAACAACAGACGTGAAGGCCATTGATCCAACTCTTGCTGTCTGATCCAAATCTGTAATAAGAGCACGTTGCTCGTGATGAAACTATGGAAAACGAGGAAGAATCTACAAAATAATACAAATGCAATAATCTTCATACTCTTCATCGGATTCACTGTAAGTTAAAAAGGACAAAAAAAAAAGGGGTAAGACAAATCATTAAACAAAAGGAAGATCTACATGCAAACCACTCAATTCTTATGCATTTAGATATCTAACACCTGCACTTCAAATTTTACATATCTGTCACCTTACATATTAGTGATATTTTTTATGTGATGTGAACAATTGGGGTGATATAAATGTAAAAAAGCAAAGTTTAGGTGTTAGATATGTAAATATAAAAGAATTGGGCTTACTTATGTGAATGCCCATTAAAAAATTATAGCCCAAATGGTGCAGAGTAAAATGCTAGAATCAAGAGAAATAAAACCAGAACTCTCTTGGAATGCCCTGAATGATGAGATTCCACAGTTCAATCAGGGCTGTCGGAATGCCATGAAGGCTAATTTGGTTTATGAACTTAAGAACTATGTGATGAAAAAGTGAAATTTGTAAGCCTATCATTAGTTCGGATTTATTTTCAACTTCACAAATCCTCTCACAACTGTATTTTAATCAATAAATCTTCTCATCTTCGTGCTTGGGGAAATGAAATAGGCGGTGAGGTTATAATGCAGCCACGTATACTGTTTATTGATTTATAAATAAAAAATGTTAGATTGAATTTCTCAAATAGCAGCCTAGACGTCCCGCAGCTTGGGCAACCAGCAGCTTGGACGATCGACCAGTTCTAGATGACTGATACAGTTCATCCGACCGAGCTGACCCAAAGCTAGGCCAAAGCTAGCCAGCTAAGCTTGAAAGCAACCAGACAACAACCTCATATATGTAAAATATCAGAAATACTCGTGTAACGCCCTCATCAAAGCAAGAGCAAACATATAAATTAAGATATTGTACCCTCTCTCTTATAAATAGGAAACATTTATGAACAAAACAGGTCAAAAAGGCACGAGAAGACCACAATTATCCATATTAATGTTCATTTTATTGTGCATTATTCTATCTATCATTTTCTTTCTCATTTCTTATGCTCTATTCCTTTCATGTGTGATTCACAGATAAATCTGAATTCAACAGTTAAAAACTATTCCTAAACCCATTGAAGACCCGGACTTGGGCCTGGCCTTTGAGAATTTCTGGAAGTGTATAAAAAAAAAAAAAATCTTAAAATCATCTACAAATCTACAATTGCCCCCTAGATCCTACCTGGGCCCACCCCTATCTCATAGAAGAAAAATTTTGCCTCTGAAATGACAGATTCCAAATATCTGGCCTGAAAAAGTGATGACCACTTGATTATGTCATGGCTAATAAATTTCATCATCACGAAGATTGGAGAAATATGAGAGGTTGCACTTGAAATCTTCTCTAGTACTGAATAATCCTCAGAGTTATTTGAGATTGATATCAGACTACATGATCTACGACAAGAAGAGTTGATTATAACTCGATATTTCAACACTCTCACATGTTGTTGGCTACAAATGGACATATACAAGATTTATTCTTGGAAATGCTTTGTTAACTTTGAATTATATCGGAAGATTATCGAACAAAAGATGACCATCAAATTCCTCTTTTGGCTCAATAAAGACCAAGATGAAGTCAAGGGGGAGAGAAAAAAATTAAACCACTCCAAATCATCTGAGAGGCACTTGCAGAAGTTTTAAGGGATAAGAGTAGAAAGAAGTTAATGATGACAAATAATCACACCACATCATCTGTTGAAGTGTCAGCTAATATATTCAAAACTCTCACAATAATAAGCCTAGGAAAAAATTGTCATGGCGCGACCATTGTAATAAACTTGATCATGTGAAGGAAATATGTTGGAAACTGCATGGAAAACCAATAGATTGAAAATCATACAATGGAAGACATAATAGGGAGAACCGTGCGAATATTTCACAGCCAACAATAATGCATAATTCATTCCATTCACCAGGGGGCAAATTAAAACACTGCAGAAAACATTGGGACATGGTTCTAATTTAGGACAAGTACCACAATCCTTTGTCGAGCAACCTATATGTCTATTAGCACATCAAGATATCTTACCCCATGCACTTATTGTCCAAAGAAACAAACTAAAATCTTGAATACTTGACACCAGAGCTTCAGTTTGTAGTTCGAACAACTGACGGTTCATTTTCACCAATAGCATGAACTAAATCAGTCGAATTGATAAAAACCATCATATATACTTTGTTTTTTATGTCATAAAACTAGATTGCAATCTACTCTCAATTAGCAAATTTACTCATGACTTAAATGTGCCTAAATTTATTCTAACTTTTGTAATTATTAGGTAGTGTTTCAAAGAAGCTGATTGGTAGTATTGAGATGCATGGTGGTCAATATTTGCTCAAAGAAAATAAACTCATTGGTAAATAATTTCATATATTAAGTTATATTTTTTTTATTTTAGTTCAAATTAAGTTAATTTTGTTTCAATTCTAAGTTTGTTTAAGTTGAAAGTAAAGTCATATTAAGACATTTTCGTCTTGGTCATCCAAATTTTAAATACATTAAAAAATATTTATACATTTGCTTATTAATAAAAAAGTCTAATTTTTATCAACTTAAAATATGTTAACTTGTAAAACATGTCAGGCATGTATACTCTAAACTGTAATACAAATTTCACATCCTTTTGCTGTAATTCACAGTGATGTCTCAAGACCCTCCTAAATAAAAAAATATAATGGGGCATGATGGTTTCTATCATTCATAGATGACTATACACAAACTATTTGGATATTCCTTGAGAAGAAAAAAACAAACTGCCGCCGCATTTTAGTTCTTTTATTTCATGATCCTTACTCAATTCTAAAACAAAATTCAAGTTCTTAAAATGGATGATGCTAAGGAATATTTTAATTCCATTGTTGGTCCTTATCTTTTCAAGCATGATATCATCCATGTAAGTTCTAGCATTGATACTCTTCAATAAAATGGGATTACTAAGAGGAGGAATAGATATTTACTTGAGGTGAACACTGTTATTATGATCTTTAATCACAAGTCTAAATACTTTTGGGGGGAATTCATACTCACAACCACACATCTCATCAATAGAATGCCTGGTCGACTCCTAACTTTTCGGATTTTTCATAATGTTCCCATGAAATCCTATCCATATATCCGCTCATTTTCTTCCAACTTAACATTGAAAGTTTTTGATTATTTTGTGTTTGTTCATATCCACCAATAACATTATACCAAACTTGATCCCAAGTCTCTCGGATGTATCTTCCTTGGTTACTCTTCCAATAAAAAATGATATAAATAATACTCTTCAATCACTATAAAAATATACAACTCTATGGATGTCACATTCTTTAAGAACCAGTCTTATTTTTTTCAAAACTAAAATTCAAAAGAACCCAAGGGAATATCAAATTTGGGGTCTTCTCTAAGGTACTCAAACTGAATCAAATCCTATCACTCAACTAGCTCCACTTGAAGAGCCAAACTCTGTCACTGAAATTGTCCCAGTTATCTCTATTCTATCTCAACTTAACACCAGTGATCAAGAACTTCATGTCTATATCAAAAGCAAAAGAATCACCGAGCATGTAGAGGATATCATGCAAATGAGGAATTGTCAATAATCGGAACCAAGTCCTCCTGCATTTGATAAACATAAAGATATGAATTCCTTATCTCATATCACAGGTGCACTGATCATCCGATTGAAAGATATGTAGCTTAAGAAAAATTGTTACAATCTTACAGGACTTTTATGAAAAAATTAGATAGTTTGCATGTTCATAACTCTATCCAAGAAGCTCTAAAGGTTCCAACATGAAAACAAGCAATTGAGGAAGTAATTCGGGATTTAAAAAATAACAACACATGGACACTTACAAAATTACCTCATGAAAAAAATCTTGTAAGCTGCAAATGGATGTTTACAGTCAAATACAAAGAATTTTGAGTTGTGGAGATGTTCAAAACCAAACTAGTACCAAAGGGCTTCACACAATCATATGGGATTGACTACTACGAAACATTTGCATCTATTGTCAAGCTTAATAATGTTTGAGTTCTACTCTCTCTTATGGTAAATAAAGATTTGTCTTTATATCAATTTGATGTCAAAAATGTCTTCTTGAATGGAGACCTTTGATGAAGAATCTTATATGATTATACCTCCAAGCTTGAAAAATAGGTCGGCCAACAAGTTGCTTTGCAAGTTAAAGAAGTTCGCATATGCCTTGAAGCAATCTCCCAGTACTTGATTTGACAGGTTTGTTAAAACTATGATAACAAATGGACATACATTGCTTGTTAAATTCAATCATAGCAGCAAAATTGTTATTCTCACAATATATGTAAATGATATTTTTTGGCAGGTGAGTCGGGGAAATTATCATAGCAAAAATGATGCTTGCAATAGAATTTGAGATGAAGAAACTCGGGGCACTCAAATACTTTTTGGAAATAGAGGTGACCCGATTTAAGAAGGGAATTGTCATATTCCAAAGAAAGTACATCTTGAATATATTAAATTAATAGTAGTTTGCTTAGGTGTAAACCTGCTGACACAACCATGAATTCCAATAAACAATAGAACATAAGAGAAACAAGTAGTCTAGTTGACAAAGAAAGTTATCAAAGATTTGTGGGAAAGCTGATATATCTATCACACACAAAACTTGATAATTGTATATTTGGTTAGTGTAGTAAGTTAGTACATAATCCAATTAAAGAACATTTGGAAGCAATAAATAGACTTTTGAGATACTTGAAGATGACTACTATGTATGATTTGCTCTTCAAAGGAGTTGAAAATCGTGATATTGAGATACACACAAATGCTAGTTAGCAGAAGAGGTAACTAATAGAAAATCAACCAATGGGTATTATTCATAAGCCTGGGCAAATCTCATCACATGGAGATGCAAAAAATAAGTTGTTGTCTCACAAAGTAGTGCATAACTTGAATATTGTGCTCCTACACTGTGAATACATGAATGAATGAGACTCCAAAGGATATTAAGGGAACTTAAGTTGGGGCAAATGATAAAATTAAGATGTGCAGTGATAGTCAAGAAGCTATTAGTATAGCCAAAAATCCTATGCACCATGACAGAACAAAACACATTGAGATTGACCGGCACTTCACATCAGAAAAGATTAACAACAAATTGCTCGACTAAGTTATATTCCAACAAAACTTCAGATTATTGATATTCTCAAAGTAGTCCTGAGGTTTAGCCATGATAAATTGTATTCCAAGATAAGTTCGTATAACATGTACAAACCAGCTTGCGGGGATTTGTTGGAATTAACCAACTTGTGTGCTTTATTAGTAAGGATTTTATTTCCTTTACTAAAAATATCTTTTTATATTTTTTTGTTTCTTTTATTTGATATTTCCTAATATTCTGGTTTTTTATTTCGCAGGATTCCTAATTTAAAGGAATTTCAATTTCCTAGTTGTGAATTGATATGCCCGCCACTCTATCACTAATAGAGTGATGCAATTCATTATTTGGGAGCAATAGTAATCTTACTCATAATATCCACAATTACCTTATGTTATCTGTAGCTCTATTCCTCTCTACTTCCTCTTCCTTTCCTCCGTAAACATATTTCTGAAATTCAAAATCTTCACTGAACACTCGAGTTAGAAACATATGAAACTAAGCAAAATTGAGCTATTATAAGTTGCTTGTCAAAGGAAGGGAAACTGCATGTTGCAAGGGATAAGATAATTATGCTAAAGAAAATGAACGAACCTTAACTTTTTCTGTCCAATTTGGTTGGATTTTTTAGATTTGACCAAATTTTGACTACTAAATCTATGTAATCCAATTGTTTTACTTCAATTCGTTCTGATTTATGACGTTGTGTGTATCTTGAGTGATCCAATAAAAAAAAAACAGATGGCTAATCAAAACCGCTCACCCTAACCTTAATAAATTGATTACAATAATTTGTTGAAATCAAGAAAAACCATAATAAAGAAATTTATTACATTAATTTATTGTAATCAAGAAATAACATAATAAATAAATTGATTAAACAAAATAAAAGAACAAAGCAATGCAAATTAAACCATGTTATATAGATTGCAAAGAATTGAGAAAAAAAAGGGGAATTGAACAATTAGCTTCTTCCTTGGTTCAATCAAGTTCAAACCCAGAATGTCCATGATTGGAACTACCACGGATAATAAACATCCCTATATATATCCAATGAAAGGTTTAAATTATGTTATTAGAGCATGCAAAGAACAAAAGACAAGCCCAAACAAGCACAAAAATGTTTACAAGATGAGTACATAAGCATTGCATTAAAAGTACATAAATGACTTTCACCAAGTTCACTTGATTATCATTAATCATGAAGTAAAGCCAATTGACATGATTTCTATAAAAGGACTTGTATCTAACTATTCAAAATATCAAGATGAATGAAACCTAAACTCGTTTAAAAGATGAATAAATTGATTTCTTGTATTGTTATAATTCACATACAAAATGGATGATGCTCCTTCCATTATGGGTTCTAGATAGGAATTGATTATATGGTTTTACCAATGTCTTGCAGATAACCATTGGTGATTTACCCATGACTTTCTAAGTCATAAATAGGTGATCTAACCATTACTCCATTGAAAAGGCATACCAACCGCAAGATCCTCCCTAGAAGTGTAGGGGTCTAGGGAGGACTTGATGCACAGAACCTTAACCCTATATTGCAAAGAGAAGCTAAAGTGCTTTGAAGCATGATGCTAAGATTGCAGTAGTCCTCTCAAAGTTATTACGAAAAATGAAGAAAAAAAAGATGAATTTTTGCTTTTGCTAAACTGTGAAAAGTAAAAAAGAATGGAGATACTTTACTAATTATAAGAATGTTCCCTAAATCAGGATGAGTTCTGATTTCAAATGGGTTAAGAATCAATTAACAAAGGACAAAAAACAAAATAAACAAACCTACAGAAGTTTCTACAAATAATTTCCATCAATACAAGAGTGATGCTTCCTTAGGCAATCAGCTTACAGGACTTCACATTTGCAATACTGGATCATCATGCAAAGATTTTTTGTTTTTTTTATCGCCACTATAGGTTGAGAAACTTATTTAGGAAGCTTTTAAGAGGGTCATGGCTGTCATATATTAGACCAGGGAGGGGAATCCATCCTTGCATAATTACATACAAACTATGTATGTAAATAGTTGCATAAAAACCAGAACGAATGAAAATACAAATGGATATATGTATTTATGCATATATACACAAAATATTTTAGGGGAATTTACATACATAACACACAACTCTTATGTATTATATATCTAGCACCTAAACTCTCATATTTACATGCATATCCCACTCAAATATTTAACATCCCATTAAAAATACAACCATCATTATCTTTTTTTTTAATGAAATACACATTTTCATGCATATTTTTATGACAACAAAGTATTGAAAGTGTAAATATCAAACATGACGTGTTAGATATTTAAGAACATAAAAGTTGTCTGGTATGTATGTGAATTTCCCAATATTTTAATCTAAACTCAAGCTAGGTTTACTCAATCCAAGTTAAAGTTTGGTCAGACCAAGCTCATTACTTAGGTCATAGATTTTAAGAATAGTAAAAAAAATGATAATAATAATAATTTTTTAGCAATGTATGAGTTAAATTAAGCTAGCAATATTCTATGCTAATTTTAAAATAAAATTTTATTTTTCTAACGTTTAAAGTATGTAGCTTAGATAAACAAAGTTTGCATTAATCTAAAGTTGCATATAGAAAACATACATGCCATATGAGCATTCATATTTTTATCCTAAATTTAGAGTGAAAAACATATCGTGCACGGTTTTTGCACTCAATATTCTGCTGTATTTCAACCATATTATTGATTAACAAAATTAAATTAAACAAATGTATCAGAACTCATTTACACATGATCCATATTTTGCTAATCAAGCTCCTATGATCAAAAGGAAGATAATTGAATAGGGACATCAGATAAATTATTAACGAGGCTAACTTGGTTAGATCGGAAACTCTTATTAGGTATTGAAGCGCCATTAGATGGCAAGAATAAAAAAAACAAATAACAAATCAGTACGAGTAGAAAGGCTACAGTACTGCGTTCCGATAAGAACAAGGGTTCTGCATTGCATTAAATCATCTCTCAATCCTATAACAGCGTGCATAATAAGAAATTAGCATCGCGATTGGAAACACGAAAGAACAAGGAAAATGACAAGAAGACCAAAAACAATACTACATTAAAAAAAACGTTGCTGAGCAATTTTTGCCAGAGATATTTCTGGTACTAAGAAGATGTGAAAAGAAAAAAAAAAAAAACTCTTCTCCGTCCACACAAAAATTCCACTAAAATTATATGTAAAGAATAATATCAATTTCATGTGTAAAATACTAAAAGAAAAATCAGTGCAAGCAAATTATATATTTGTACACGGAAAATGTTTCAACACGAATCTCAAAATAATTCGAAGACCTAAGAAAGAATGATGTGACAAATGTAAGTCCTCTGGAAAGCGACCCAGCAGACCACAAGACTGATCAGCTTAAGCTAGCTAGAGATCATCTGAACCGATTCAACAATACATGCCCAATTGACTCATACTTATGTCGGAGGTAACCGAGGGTTCCCTCGGGATATCATAGAGTCACGAGCTTCGACCATCCTCAATGTGATCTTTTCGCCCAAACACTAAACTACCCATCGAATTACGATGACTCACATCTACTAATAGCCTAGTTTTACTTAGCCGATGACGGGAATTTAGGGTTGATGTCCGAATCAATACATCCGACTAGTAGGCTTGCACTGACTGAATCAGTCCTGCCGACTATCTTCAAAAATTCAACCGATCGGCGCTACCTGAAGGATCAATTGGTCGATGGTCCCTATCCAGTTAGTCGATTGGCAGCAGTAATTGCTTCACCTCGCTGACCCAGACGGTCGAGCAGAAGAACAGTAAGGCCCTAGTCCCAAATGAGTATAATCCTTAGAATAACTTGTAGGTTCTATTTAAATAGGGATATAAATATAACTTCAACTCTTGTACCCCCATGTCTATTAATAGGGGATCATTTCATGAATAAAAGGTTACACAATTTCCTCATTTGACTGATAATTCGTGCACTCCACTTTCTCTTTTTCTCTCTTCCTTATGTCCTACGCTATATTTCTTGGGTGTGATTCATAGGATAATCTTGGATTCAACATGTTAAAGATGTGGTGAGCATCGATCGTGCTAGCAACAAGAAGATGATCAACACATTAAGAAGAAACTCAATAAAGAGATACAACAAACATATAGGCACAAGGGAGTTTGAGCAACAGATTTTGGAGTTGAAGGATGAAATGATGGATCGAATGGTGGAAGTCAAACGAGACGTGGTTGAAAGGGTTAGAGAGCCAAACCCCCAGGAAGCACCGGCGCATAACGACAGGAGAGCCCCTCTAATTCTTGAAAAGGAAACTGACTCCTAATACCAGGACAATGTTTGGTTGGCGCATGTCGACAAACAGTGTTCCAGGCTAGCTGAGGTGCCCTGCCAGTTGAAGAATGTCTTTTCTCGACAAATTTTCGATGTTGAGCCTCCCGAGAAGTTCAAGGTGCCCTCGTCGAAACCTTACAAGGGTGGTCAAATTGATCCGACCAACTATCTTGCCTCTTTCGAGTAAACTAATTGTTTATTGAAAATAACAGACGCGTTGAAGTGTCAACTGTTCTACACCACGCTGAGGGATTCTGCTCTCAAGTAATTCAATAGATTGTCGACGACAGTAATTACTTCTCCAAATTCAAGAGAATGTTCACAGCGCAGTTTGCTAGCGCTCAAAAGCCGATGAAAAACTCACAAGCCTTGTGGCAAATAAGGCAAGGCTAGAACGAGAGCCTCAACACGTTCATAACCCGATTCCAAAAATAGATGTTGAAGGTGTGGGATTTGGAGCCCATCGTCGCTCATGCAACCATAGCTTAAGGGCTGAAGGATGGATCATTCTTGTACACTCTCCGGTTGCAGCGACCAAAGACACTAGTTGAGATGTTGGAGCTAACCAACAATCATATATCGGCTAAACAATACAGCACTATACACATGTTCGTCCGAAAAGAGTCCTCTGCCCATTATCCGCAAAAAAGGGTCGCTAGGGAGGACTCACGTACAACTGTCCTTCTGTGATATGAAGACAATCGATCACCCTGCAACAACAGGGGGCTGATAGTAGGGGTGTAAACAAGTCGAACATGAGCGAGTCCAGGATCAACTCGTGTTTGAGTCGTTAAAAAATACCACTGTTCGTGTTCGCCTCGTTTCTATTTTGAACACAAAAAGTGTGTTTGTGTTCTGCTTGTTTGCTTAACGAGCCGAACAAGAGCTGTTCGCGAACAAAAAATTATTTTGACAACCCTAATCACTTAGCCGCAAGATGTTAAGAGTTGGGGCAAGATTTAACTTTTATGATTTATAATAAAACATTATATAAATAAAATTTAAGATATTTTTATTCTAAATTATTTGATTATAAATCATTGTAGCGTTGTAGTCAATTATATTTTTTAAAATACTACTCATCAATATATATATATGTATATA
>NW_018164700.1:18996-87704 GCF_001263595.1 Phalaenopsis equestris | reverse complement strand
GGCTATGGCATATATATATATATATATATATAATATATATATGTATATAATGATGAGTGTATTTCGAGTTAAAATGAGTCAAATATGAACGAACAAATCTTTATTCGTATTCAGCTCGTTTATATATCGAGCAAAAAATAATGTTCATATTTGGCTCGTTAACTTAACGAACGAATTGAAGAAGAGCTTCTTAATGAGTCGAACACGAGCTATTCATGAACAATGAGCTGTTTTGACAGTCCTAGACAAAAGCAACGGTCAAAGAGGACATAATCGACGCCTTGACCAGCAGCCGGCTTGATAAGACAAGCGTCCGACCGATTATCATGGAACACCTAGTGTCTCCTTTGAGGGTCTCAATGGTTGAGAAAGTTGAGGTCATTAAAAAATGAATATTTTAAGAAGCCGCCTCTGATGAAAACTAGAGCTTTCCTTCGGGACACAAGAAAGTAACGCGCCAATCATCATAACCACGAGCATAACTCGGAGGAATGCATACTCCTATGCAGCCTGACCGAGGTATTAATTCGAGATAGTAAGCTCAAGGAATTTGTGGCGCCTAGAGCAGCCACCCAGAGGTGGGGAAAAGCTCCAATCGAGGAAATCTCCAATGAGCCAGTCCGAGAGAACGCCATCCACATCATAGTGGTGCTGACAATTTTTGGAGGGGATGATATTCGTCCTGACAGGCAAACCATAAGAGGTCCCGATCGAGAGAGTTGTGTGCAGTGCCTTTGCTCCTAAGCGCGGCAGCCGCCCACTGATCACCTTTACTGACGCGGACCTGTCCACAAAGGGGAACTCGTTCAACGACGCAATTTTCGTTACAGCCTTAATAAGTAAAGACCATATCGGTAACATCTTGTTACACTGGCAAATTCGTGAATATTTTGTTTAAATCAATGTTTGACAAAATGAGTCTGTCAACCAACTGATTGATTGCACCAACCAGCCTCCTCTGCCATTTTTTCTAGAAAGAGAAAAGGGGCCTTGGGAATAATTCCTCTTGCAATCACTTGGGAGGAAGGTGACAAACTATTTACCTACACCGAAGATTTCATGATGGTGAACTTGCTCCTGGCCTACAATGACATATTCAGGCGGTCGCTTCTGAACTACTTTAAGGTGGTTGTCTCGAAGTACCACGTCGCGGTAAAGTTTTTGAGAGATGGAGAAATCATCACCGTCATGGGGAATCTGAAGCAGTCGCGGACCAGCTATCTCCGAGCAGTCAGCAGTGTAGAACAAGAGCTGCTCAATTTCACCAATCAGCATGAAGGTGGTCCCAAGACAAGTGAGATCACCCAATAAATTTCTATTATCGAAGGGGAAGATGGTATATTCTTCCTAATAAGTGAGAATTCTGATACATGAGCCAAAGAGGAACTGATCTAGGCCCTAAGGGAGCATCGGGACGTTTTTGTCGGTTAGTCACCGAGATGTCGAGTATAGCAATCAATGTAGCCTGCCATTTAACGCCAACCCTTATATTCTACCGATGAAGCAAAATAAGAGGTTTTCAGCTATGACTTTGGCTGGGCAGATTCGCGAGTGGTGCTAAACTAAAGGAGGTTGGCTACATTTGAGAGGTGCAGTTCCCGACCTGGGTCTCCAATGTCGTGATAGTGCAGAAAGCCAACGATAAGTAGCGGGTGTGTGAATATTACCAACTTGAACTTCTCTTGCCAGAAAGATAGTCACCCGCTACCAATGATTGATGCTCTAGTGGACTCTACGGTCGACTATTCTGTAATGAGCTTTCGGAATGCTTTTCCAGCTATCATCGAATCAAAATGCACCTGGACGACACAGAAAAAAATGTCTTAATTACTAGTGAGGGTTTTTATTGTTATAATGTAATGTCATTTGGGCTTAAAAACGTCAGAACTATCTACCAATATCTCATAGGTGTAATTTTTTTTAGTTAAAAGGATAAAAACATTAAACTGCATGTGGATCATGTGACAGTGAAGAGTCAGTCAGTCGAACAAAATAATTAAAAGAAACATTCCAAAACCCTAGAAAATATAACATAAGATTAAATCTATTAAAATGAGATTAAGTCCGTTAAAATGCGCATTTGGAGCCTCAACTGGCAATTTTCTCGACTATCTCTTGACGCCTGAAGGTATAAAAGCCAGTCCGGAGAAGGAACAGACACTAATCAACATGTCGTCCCCATGGAAGCCAGTCGGATGACCGTTTTTCAAAATGTTAAGGGAAACAAAAGGCTTCGAGCAGGCGGAAGAGTACGAGCAAGCATTCTCGAAACTGAAAGACTCCCTGACGACGTCACCACTCCTCCGAAGTCCCAAGTCGTGCAAAGAATTCTCTCTAGAATTGGGAGTAGGACATGAGGCCATTAGCTTGGTACTCATTTGGGAGGAGTTGGGGAAACAATTCCCTGTTTAATACATCAGGTTTCCAATAATAGAAAAACTGATGTTTGCTTTGATTATTTCAGCTTGCAGACTCAGACTGTATTTACAGACGCATCTGATCTGGGTTATCACTGATCATCCTCTCAAGTCTGTACTCACTCAACCGGAGCATTTCGGTCGACTTCTCAAATAGATCGTGGAGTTGAGCAAGTTCAACCTCTCCTATGTACCCCGAACAACAATCAAGGCTCAAGCGGTAGCAAATTTCTTGTAGAATTTTTTCGAGCCATGTGAGACGAACGAAGGAACCGTACCAACCGACAGAGTTGGATGATGCATATCAATGAAGCTTCAAATCATGCAGGCGCGGGACTCAGACTTGATTTGTGACCAGAGAGCTCGTTTATCACTTGATAGCAATAGAGTTTGACATTACCAATAACCATGCGGAATATGAAGTTTTAATTTTCAAATTATGTATTGCCCATGAAATGGGCACCCAGAACCTCCTTGTGAGGTCAGAGTCACATTTAGTTGTGAGTCAAGTAAATGGAGAATTCAAAATCAGGGATAAAATGATAATGAAATACTTGAGCAAGACAAAAGTGGAAATTGGGAAGTTTGTCAACTTTAAAATCGAGCACGTCTATCGGAAGGAGAATCGAGTAGCCAACCTTCTCTTTAAGTGTAGTCGCCTGAGGTAAGAAGCAACTCCGAAGGTGATCCAGCCGACCACTCAGGAACCTGAAATAATGGAGGTAGAAACCAAAGGAGTGAAGGGTTGGATGAATTTCTACATCAACTGCTTGGAGACCGAAAAATTACTGAAGAAGTTGCTGATCCAAGGAGATTCAAATTTAAAGCGCTTCAATATCTCATGAATGAAGGAAGTCTTTTCCGAAAGTCAGCTACTTCTCTTTACTTGAGATGCATAAAGGAAAACGAGGCGGAAGATATCCTTCGAGAAATACACTCTGGCGAGTGTGAATCTCACTCTGGAGGAAAGCATGGAGCACATAATTCAGCAACAATGCTACTTTTGGCCAACAACAATTTTCCTTGTTGTCGTTGACTACTTTCAGAAGTAGATCGAAGCAAAAACACTTGCTCGGATTAGTCCGAAAGTTGTCAAAGATCTCATATGCCGCTATGGGTCACCACTCGTCATCATAAACAATAAAAGGACGTAGTTCGCTGATCAAGTGGTGAAGGATCTTGTCAAAGCAAGGAGAAAATCCCGAAGTTCACCTCGGTGCACCATCATTAAACGAATAGATAAGCGGAAGCCGCCAACAAAATCATCTTGTACCGATTGAGAAAGAAAGAAGCGAGGGGAAATTGGGTAGATTTATTTTCATCGGTTTTGTGAGCCATTCAGACAACTCCTAACAACGACCAAACAGACTCCGCATATGCTGTCGCACAAGATGGAAGTCACGTTGTCGACCGAATATAACCATCAATGTCAGCAGGTCATGACAGCTTCAGCATTCGACAAGGAAAACCTAGCTAACTGGCAAGAAGCGAACAACGAAGAGATAATGCTAGCACTCGACTTGGTAAAAGAAAATCGAGCACAGCCAATCCAGTGATAGGAAGAGATCAAAAGGCGCAGTGCACGCTGCTACAACCGGCACGTTTGAGAGAAAGCATTTGCCCCGAAGATCTCGTTCTGAAGAAAGCCGATCTAGAGGTACGAGAACAAGTGATCGGCAAAATGGACCAGATGTGGACAAGATCATTCATTGTCCAAAAGAAGATAGCCCCAAAATCTTACAAGTTAAAGACGTACACAATAAAATAAGTCCCACGCACGTTAATGGCGGACAAACTTAAACATTTTTTTTCTTAAAAGCATTCTTTGTATCAAAAGTGATATAGGCGGTTTCATTCCATGACTTGTACATGTTTTATGAAAACATAATAAAAATATTGCTCGGCTAATTATATGCATAAATTTCAAGTTCGACTAATGCTCAGGGAAATGAGAATTCCTGATGACCTAAACATGTCCTACACTTAGGACATCATAACCAAGTAACAAAATCGCTATTGACACAAGATATCTTATCGATAAAATTTATTTCAAAATATGACAACGGCGCAAGAATTCTGATCGGTATCACCTCGAGGCTTGATCGGCAGCGACAACTAACGTCTGACCGACAAGCCGCATAAAAATTGACTCAACGCCAAACATCGAAAATCTTATCTCCTAGCTCAACACAATTCTAGCCCTGGAGAGGGTTCCTCACTCATTAACGACAAGATCAACATTGAGTGGCGCACAAAGTCATCATATCGACGAGTCTTGGGGGCTACTCCCGCGAAGGTAGCAACAAGATCTACGTCTAATGAAAGGTGGTCTGTTCGAGGTGCCTACTTAAACCGAGCAAAATAGATATGGAGGGTGTAAGACTTTAGTCGGGAAATCTATACAAATCAAAACCGACAAAAAACATCTTAACACCAAACGCTTCCCAATGACCAACATCACAAGCAATCGAGCGGTAGAGTAAAATACTGTAAAAGTAAAATGACAATGGTATAAAAGTGAGAGAAAGTCTTTCCATTATGAAAAAATTTATACAAGTTTTTCTTCCATAACTGTATAATTCTATCGGCTATGGCCCCGTAAGGGTGCGTTTGGGCGGCTTATTTACAGCGGTGGCGTTTTCAGCGTTTTGAAAACTCCACCCGCCTATTTGAATTTTTTTGTTTTCGATGCGTTTTAAAAACATCATTTCCGTCATTCTATTAGACGCGAATCACGGGTAGGACCCCGCGATCCACGTTTCATTCGATCGAAAAACAAAATACGCCCTTGTGCCTCACAACCTCATAGAGCTCTGCCCTAAGCGTATCACCCGACCCCCTCTATCTCGTTCGATTCCTCCCTCGCTATCTCATCTCCTTCTCCTCTCGGACGCTTGGATCGACAGGTACCTCCTATCCGCCCGTCTCTCGATTTCTTCCTGGTATTTTCCTTCTCCTCTCAAATGCTCGAATCCAGGGTTTTTCTTGCCTTGCTTTATTTTTTCCCTTCTTTCTCAGCATCTTCCGATAGGAGAGATGCTGCAGATAGCCCTTAAAACTGAAATGCTTTCAGTTTTATTGCAGGATGTATACTTTTTTTATGGGATTGATAATTTGGAATTGCAAGCAGAAGTTCAAAATTGTATCCTTTTTATTCAGCTGCCAGAGAAAGTTCTAAGCCAAATTAGCTTTTTCTGTTTACATACGTTTGATGAAGCTCTGAGAATTCTTTACCTTTTCTGTTTACATACATTCCAAATTGGCCTTTTTTTGTTCAAAATTGTATCTTTACGGTCTTACATACAATTTAACTCTTACAGCAATTGGTAGAATGTGTTCTCTGAAAATTTTGCATTAGAAGCACTTAAATATCCATTAGAAGTTGCTACTGATTTGATTCTACAATTGAGTAAATTTTTGGGTTAACTGTAAGATATATTGTAGGACGAGACTCAGGTTTCATCCTCTTATAAGAAGTAGAAAAGTTTTTATATTGACATATTAGTTTGTTTTATCATGTAGAGAGAATGTGCTCACGGTTTCTTAAATACAAAGGGGTGTTTTTATCACAAATTTTTGGGAAAATTGATATTCACTAAAGAAAAAAAATTATCAAAATGGAGAAGTTAGAGTTTCCAACATTTTTTATTGAGTAAATGAACAGAGCAAGAATAGCCAGAGGATGCTCTGGATACTCAAACTTCTCTTTCTCATGGGTGAACAAATGGAATCTATGGGAAAGGTAAAGCTTTTGTTTTCTTTTATATAACATTCTTTCAAATTAATTATATTTTAAATTAGCAATCATAATTGTAATAATTTTAAAAAATTGAAGTTAAGAAATTTTCAACTTTTGTACTCTACATTTTTCTTAAATGATATTCATTTCACTCATTTTAAACTTGGAAGGTTTACATAACATTTAATTTTAATGTATTCTTGTCTAGTACCTGTACTTCAATTTGGAAGATTTAAATAACATGACTTCTTTTTTTATTTAAGGCTATGTTATTTTTTTTATTGCTACAAAACACAATATTATTGTTGTTGCTCTTTTTAACTATAAATTCTTCATATAGTTCCAATATGGCTAAGACGAATCAAGGGGGCCCGTCAGCTATGTGGGATATAGAAGTTACAAATATTTTTTTCAATCTCTGTATTAAAGAAATTGAACTCGGAAATAGGTCAACCACGTATTTTAACAAGGAAGATTGGCAAAATATTGTGAAGAGGTTTAAAGAATTGACGGGAAGGGATTACGACAGGCTCAAATTCAAAAACAAATGGAATCAATTGAAGAATGAATGAAAAATTTGTAAGGAGCTGAAACGTGGATCTACTGGGTTGGGTTAGAATCTCATTAAACGAACAATTGATACTCCAGATGAATGGTGGGTTAAGAAATTAGAGGTAATATTTACATTATACATTTTGTTTATTCTGAAAAAATGTTTTGGTTTAACAAATAAACCCTCTAAACCCCCCTTCTCAAAACAATATTACAGACAATGTCGACAGCGAAAAAATATAAGTGTTGTGAAATTGAGCCGGACTTTGAAGATAAACTTGACATAATGTTTAAGAGGAGGGTTGTCGCGACGGGAAGGGAAAATATGCATTCAACTCTAGTGAGATGGGGTTTGCCGACATACCAGATGACTTGTCACTTGAGCAGGAGACAACTGACGAAGAAGTGCGTAGTATTAACCAGAATGAGATGGGGGAGTCTAGTCAACTGTCAAAGAGGTTCAAGCTTGGTAAGACGAAAGAAAAGAACAGTTTTGTGAAAAGCTTATTCGATCGATTCATTGATGCTTTTGCAGCTCCACCACCTGCTCTTCCTAAAGTTTTGGATTGGAGCTTTGGATTTTCTTCCTGAAGTAGTTGTCGATATGCGATTTCATCTAAAGTGTGTAAAAAAACTTAAGGATCCTCTACACGTAGGCAAATATTCATGGCGTTGCGGCCTGAATTGCGCGTCAAATCTTTGCATGTTTTGGTGAATGAATGCATTTTTTTTATATGTTGATCTTTGTCGCTTTTTTTTATTATGTACTTCTAAATTAGTCTTTTTAATATGTTCATGTTTGTAGTATTTTTTTTTTTTGTTATGTGCTTTTAAAAGCTGCTATTTATTTTTCAGAATATACGTTTTTAATTTGTTGTGTGCTTTGTAGTCCTTAATGTTTTCATTACTTATTTTTGCTGCTATTATGTCTTATTCAGATATAGACTTCAGTATTGCTGACAATGATGAACTGAATGCCTCTGAAAAACCTTCAGAATTTGTGGTTGGGTCTTTATTACCTGAGGATGAGATAGACTCTAATGAATTTGAAATTCATGACGGTGAAAGTGTGGTCGAGATGGTTGTTTTGAGGGAGTCTATTGCAGATGCTATCTGTGACAGTTGATCCACCAAGTTTTATTTATTTATTAGACTATAGGTTTATTTTCGTATGCATTTTGTTTTGTTTTTTTTTTTATTTTAGAATCTGACAATTGGTTTCTTTTTTTTTTTGCAGCTATAGCAACATGAGTTCCAGGATTTTGGGACCAACGGAGTTGTCTTGTGTTACTGCAGACTGCCAACTCTGTTACCCACGTCACGTCAACCTCACAACAGTGGGAGACAGTTCTACGGTTGTCATAGGGGCGTTTCAACTAGTTGTGGTTTCTTCTGTTGAGCCAACAATTCGACATATTGCACTGCGAACAGTGATCGGGGTACGATTATTTCTCATGATGGCAGTGCAGCTGCGGACAGACGTTGGCAACGTTTTAAATTGAATATTCTAATATTTCTCATTGTAGTTGTAATTGTATTTATTTTTATTACATTTCTTTTGATACTCACGAGAGTGTGAGCACTCTATGTTATCATTTTAAATTTATTTGTAATGAATTGTGACTTCTGTTTTATTTATTTCTATGCTCATACAGTTATGTTGCAGAGGCAAAATGATCATTTATCCAGCAGCAGATGCCAATAAGTTATTTTGCATAAGTTCCCCCAAACAACAAGCTAGTTTATCCTGATAATTTGCAGATTATCAGATTGTCAGGATAATATTTTTATCAGCAGATTATATATAATCTGCAGTTGCCCCAAACAGACCTTAAAACAAACAATTTCTTCATAAGTAAAAGCATAAAGACAGAGAGAGAAAACCTAAACAGTTGTTGGCCTGCCGTCGCTGACACCTCAATCTCGGACCGCTTCTGCAAATTCTTCGTTGTCGTCCTCTGAGTCGGAGAGGTGGCAAACTGCTTCATGTCCACCCACTTGAGCTCGACCAAACCCTCTTCGACAAAACGATCGACGTCCAAGGAGATGCCCACCTAGAATAGCTGGGAGAGCCCCTCAATGTGTGCTCCTCATCGGTCACCATCATGGTCGTCGCTGTATCAACCTCTCATTCTCTTTCTCCAAGGCTAACACGATTTCCTCATGTCCACCATATTTCATTCGCCCGGTTCTCAGTCGATAACTTTAACCTCTTCTCAGCTCGGATTGCCCTCTGCTCCATTTCTCATATTCGGGCGAGCGCCTCGACCATCCTCCGCTCAACAGCAGTCTTTTTTTTCCTCCATTTGTCATGAGGCCTTCAATTGAAAGTGGGCACTCGTCCACACCATCAAGTGGTACCAGTCGCCGAGCCGGCAAAGGTCCAGGCCATACAGCCTCTTCAGGAACTCCTTGAAGGAGTTAGATCAGACCACCTCTGCCAGAAGGCACGAGTACTCTTCTGCAGTCAAGACTACCTTGTCAAAGCGCCCGACAGAACTTCACCAAACATTAAGGTCCTCCTCCGTAGAAGGAATCCACTTTGGAGGAGAGCCCTTGCATTTCAGCCGAGAAGGAGGCAGTGGGGAGACGTCCTCGGCGTGAGCTTTTCCTTCCCGGTTGATGGCTTCCTCCCAGCGCTCCAACTCTGCCTCACCATCAACCTCGGTACCAGATTTCGACAAAGGGATGGGTGATGGTCGGCTCGCCTCACCTCTTGACTTGGTGTCGAGGAAGCCAGCGTCGTGCAGCTTGGCTACTTCTTCCGCTCCGACCGGAGACGCCTCCTCCTCCTACTCCTCCTCCTCCTCCCCACTCAACCGAAACAAACTCAGCGTTTTGGGAGAGAGCCTTCTCGGCAAACTCTAGAATTGCCGACAACATTAAATTTCTTAACAACCCCCCCATAACTAAAATCATTACATGTACAACAGAAACAAGATATCAAGATCCATACAAAGGCAACAAGTACAAATAGTACAAAAGGGAGAAAGGGATAGTCATTTTGAACCTTGGCTGGAATTCCAGAACTTCCACAAGCTTATCTCCGTTGTGATCGTTCCACTGGACCTTCTTACTCCCGCTCCTCTGCCTCCTCACCTTTATTCCACCTTTCTTCAATGAAGGCAATAGAAGCGATCTCGTCTCCCCATGATCTTCCTTCCCCTTATCCATCCCGTCATTAGAAACCACAACGGATGATGTCTTATTCCCATCACAGATTCTTGCATCATTTTTCCCGACATCCATCTGCCCCTATCACAAAACCTAGGGTTCCAGGCATCAATCTACCCTCAATAATCGCAAAAACTAATCAGTCGTGAACACCACAAATCAAATCCATCGAGTGAAACCTCGGCCGAGAACTATATACTAATCGGAATCCTAATCTTATCAAAGACACGAAAACATCCCTCAATACCTCAATCTTCCGCTTCACCGGAAGGCGAATCAATTCATAGATTCTATGTTCCTGAAGCTCACTCAAATTGGATCCGCTTCGCTAACTATCAACTCAGATTGAGGGCAAAAACATGAGAGGCGTGATTCGGGATTCGTGAGTCGGAAAAAGCAAAGAACTGATGATTTCGATTTATAAGGAGAGGAACGAGACAGGAGAATAACCTTCGTCCTCATTACAGTTTTCAACTAGTCGGGGACCTTCAGTCCGTCATCAACCTTTCATTTTACATATATATACCTCTTATTTTTGCATTTTTGCATTTTTGCATTGAGATGATCTATTTTATTATATTTTTTAATTAAATAATGAGAATTTTCATGTGATATAAAAAATTTGGGTGTTATAAATATAAAAAGATAAAATTTATATATTAGATATGTAAATATATAAGAATTGGGCGACAAGTATGTAGATGCCCCAATGTATATGTTTTAAAGTAGCATCATGTGGTACGAAGACATGCGACGGAAAAAAGGAGTTCAATATGGCTTTCAAAAAGGCTAGTCATTCATGAATGAGCTAACTTGAAGTGTGTGTTAAATTCGTTTGTTACGTAATTGAGTTGTAATTAAATGGTTATTTGAAGTGTATTTTCTTAAAGAGTCAAACACAAATAGAGACTTATTCAATTATATTCAACTTTTTTATTGGCTCAAACTAAAATATTATTACATTATTATTATTTTACACACACACGCGCATAAATACATTGTTGAATATGAATTTGTCTTGGACCACACCTCAAGGGATTAGAGCGTTAGAAATAAGAAGGGGGGGGGGGGGGGGACAAATATTTTCTTATTACATGGGGGAAGGGAGCGAGCCCCATAAAGGAGATTCCTCTTACATGAAATAAGCTTCTATTCATAGCAGAGGGAGTAAATTGAAGGAAAATTACATTTTTAAACCTGTTTTTAATGAGAGTTGTACATGTTATTTTGGTCATTTTACATAAGTGAGCTTGTGGCTCGGCTATCTTCAGGCTTGTTTAGACTACTGGTTGTTCAGACCTTTAGTTGTCTTGATTTCTGGTCATACAGGCTTCTGATCGTCCGGACTTTCGGTTGTCCAATATTATGATCGTCTAGTCTTTTGGTCATCCAGACTTCTGACTTTTAGTCATCCTGAAATTTTGTCATATGGATTTCTAAACATCCAAAATTATGGTTGAGGGTTGCCCGGACTTTTGGTCGTCCGAAAATATGGTGTCTAGACTTCTAGTCGTCTGGTCTTCCCATTGTTCAAACTTTTGGTTGACCGGACTTTTGGTCGTCTCGACTTCTGGTGGTAAAAGCTTATGGTAGTCCGCACTTTTGGTCATGCAGACTTTTGGTTGTCTTGTCTTCTACTTGTCTTGAGTTCTAATCACATAGACATCTGGTTGTTCAGATTTTTTGTCGTACGAACTTCTGGTCGTCCCTCTGAAGGATTCAGTCATAAATTTTTTATGTGTACATATTTAGTTCATCAATTCTTTTATCTTTTGAAGGCAAAGCTGATATAAAAATGAGAAAATTTAATGCAAAAAATGCAATCACAATTATTCATTAATTGAACTCCCATGATTTTAGTATCATTTGCACTCTTTCTCTTCAACTTTGAAGTGTCCTAAGGTCTTCAAGTCGGGCCTTGGTTAGCATTGTTGGTCTGCTGATTTATCATGGTTCTTGGCTTCATTTGGACTTCTAGTCATCCAGACTTAAGGTGGTCTACAACTTAAAATTTTTCTTTTTTTAACACTTTCAAAGAAGTGTTAGTAATTTTATAAATTTTTCATTTAGGAAAATAAAGTAAAACTCTTGATCAACTTTTATCTTTGTTTACCTCTATCAATATTTTATTTTATTTTTGTGATGTAAGCTCGTCCCGCGTTGATTGGTGTATCTGCTTCTCTAATAATGCTTTTGATCAATTTCGTTGTGTTGTGCCGATCATATGTCTTACATCACAGACTGAATATTAATTAATTTTTTCCTAATAAGAGGCCCTACGTCGTTGTCAGACTTTTAACGAATTACTACAAGGCTCAAGGCTTACACCTCTTATGTTTCGATTGATCGGTCAGGTCATCGCTTCGAACTAGTTGCACCGTACGCCGGACAAATTAAGTGGATCTTGGTGCAACCTTTGCAGAGATAATTGTCGAGACTTGTTGTCGAGGTGATTTGCTCAGTACTCTTCTTAGGGCTTGTCACTATTATAGAGGGAACCACCTCCAACGCTTTAATTTGAGAAGTGTGTTATTGATGCTTGAGAATTAAAGGTTGTTTTTTTGTGTTTTAATATATATTAGATGTCGAGCATCATTATCGGTCAGTTTGGATGCTCTTTAGCAATTGAAGTCTTGCATTGCTATTTGTTTTACTTACTCGAGTTCGAGCTCCCCGAGCATTAGTCAAGTTTTAATGATCCCTTGTGTGAGCTCCTCTAATTTTCCTAGCATTAGTTGAAATTATAGTCGTCTGGACTTCTGATTGTTAAGATTTCTAGTTATCTGAGCATCTGGACATCTCTGGCCTATGGTCGTTCGGATTTTTGATTGTCTAGACTTTGTGTTGTTTAAACTTAAGGTCGTCTGGACTTCTGGTTGTCTGTTCTTCCGTTCATCAAAACTTTTGGTCATTTGGACTTTTGGTCATCCTAATTGTGAGTCATTCTAGCTGCGTTGATTGAGACTTGACCCGACCAAACTTAATCCTTGGTTATTCTTCTTATGATACTTATTTTCTTATTGGTGGCATGATTTGTGCTCACTGTGTATTATAAAATGTTGAATCTGAATTTGTTCTTGGATCACACATCTTGATATTAGAGCATTGGAAAGGAGAGAGAGTAAAAGTGCGTCGCGACATGCCCCTCTAAGGTAAATTGGGGTATTCCTGGTCTCTTGTGACCTTTTATACAATTAAATTTTTTTATATATTGAGGAAGCGAGAGAGCCTAACAACGGAGATCCCCCTTACACAAAATGACCTTCTAAATATAGTGGAGCGAGTGCAATGAAGGAAAATTACATTTCTAAACCTAGATTACTAAGAGTTTTATAGTTTATTTTGGCCATTTTACATGAGTGAGCTCGTCGTTTTGCTATCTTCAGACTCTACCAAGTTGTTAGTCGTGCAAACTTCTGATCTTCTAAACTTTTGGTCATCCAGACTTCCAATCGTTTGGATTTCTGGTTATTCGTATTTATGATCGTTCGGACTTCCGTTCTTTCAAACTTCTAGAGTTTGGTTTATGGTCATCTGGTCATCTGGACTTCTTGTCCTCCCTTTGAGGGATTCAGTTGAACACATTTTTTGAGTACATATATCACCCATATATCACCCGAAAACCACCTGATCAAGCTTGGATGTTGATTGTTGGCATCAATTTTTGAGATCGCAAGTGTAAGATATCCGCTCAAGTGCTATAGAACATTGCTTGAGGCATGCATTGCTGAGCACATGAGCCGAAAAAAAAAATGTTTGAAATATAAGAAATTTAATAGGAAAATAAAGTAAAACTCTTGATCAACTTTTATCTTTGTTTACCTCTATCAATATTTTATTTTTTTTCTGTGATGTAAGCTCGTCCCGCGTTGATTGATGTATCTGCTTCTCTAATAATGCTTTTGATCAATTTCGTTGTGTTGTGCCGATCATATGTCTTACATCACAGACTGAATATTAATTAATTTTTTCCTAATAAGAGGCCCTACGTCGTTGTCAGACTTTTAACGAATTACTACAAGGCTCAAGGCTTACACCTCTTATGTTTCGATTGATCGGTCAGGTCATCGCTTCGAACTAGTTGCACCGTACGCCGGACAAATTAAGCGGATCTTGGTGCAACCTTTGCAGGGATAATTGTCGAGACTTGTTGTTGAGGTGATTTGCTCAGTACTCTTCTTAGGGCTTGTCACTATTATATAGGGAACCACCTCCAACGCTTTAATTTGAGACGTGTGTTATTGATGCTTGAGAATTAAAGGTTGTTTTTTTGTGTTTTAATATATATTAGATGTCGAGCATCATTATCGGTCAGTTTGGATGCTCTTTAGCAATTGAAGTCTTGCATTGCTATTTGTTTTACTTACTCGAGTTCGAGCTCCCCGAGCATTAGTCAAGTTTTAATGATCCCTTGTGTGAGCTCCTCTAATTTTCCTAGCATTAGTTGAAATTATAGTCGTCTGGACTTCTGATTGTTAAGATTTCTAGTTATCTGAGCATCTGGACATCTCTGGCCTATGGTCGTTCGGATTTTTGACTGTCTAGACTTTGTGTTGTTTAAACTTAAGGTCGTCTGGACTTCTGGTTGTCTGTTCTTCCGTTCATCAAAACTTTTGGTCATTTGGACTTTTGGTCATCCTAATTGTGAGTCATTCTAGCTGCGTTGATTGAGACTTGACCCGACCAAACTTAATCCTTGGTTATTCTTCTTATGATACTTATTTTCTTATTGGTGGCATGATTTGTGCTCACTGTGTATTATAAAATGTTGAATCTGAATTTGTTCTTGGATCACACATCTTGATATTAGAGCATTGGAAAGGAGAGAGAGTAAAAGTGCGTCGCGACATGCCCCTCTAAGGTAAATTGGGGTATTCCTGGTCTCTTGTGACCTTTTATACAATTAAATTTTTTTATATATTGAGGAAGCGAGAGAGCCTAACAACGGAGATCCCCCTTACACAAAATGACCTTCTAAATATAGTGGAGCGAGTGCAATGAATGAAAATTACATTTCTAAACCTAGATTACTAAGAGTTTTATAGTTTATTTTGGCCATTTTACATGAGTGAGCTCGTCGCTTTGCTATCTTCAGACTCTACCAAGCTGTTGGTCGTGCAAACTTCTGATCTTCTAGACTTTTGGTCATCCAGACTTCCAATCGTTTGGATTTCTGGTTATTCGTATTTATGATCGCTCGGACTTCCGTTCTTTCAAACTTCTAGAGTTTGGTTTATGGTCATCTGGTTATCTGGACTTCTTGTCCTCCCTTTGAGGGATTCAGTTGAACACATTTTCTGTGTACATATATCACACATGTATCACCCGAAAACCACCTGATCAAGCTTGGATGTTGATTGTTGGCGTCAATTTTTGAGATCGCAAGTGTAAGATATCCGCTCAAGTGCTATAGAACATTGCTTGAGGCATGCATTGTTGAGCACATGAGCCGGAAAAAAAAAATGTTTGAAATATAAGCGAGCCAAACAAAAACAATTGTATTTTTTAACGAGTAGAACATGAGCTCAACCCATACTTGCTCGTGTTCAGCTCCTTTACACCCCTACTAGCAACTAAAATTGCAATATATAAGGTGCCTCCTCTCGTTAGCTGGCCGCAGATGCGTGCTCCACACCTAATATTTTCTCCTAAAATTGAGGCATAATAATGTTTAATATGACAATAATTTCTTAGATATTTTCCTTAGCATGGAAGCATTCTTCGTATTAAAAATTGATCAGATAATTTCTCCTACGATATTAGAAAATTTCAACATCAATTAACCACACAAACCCTAATTCCGAGCAAATCCAGCACTTCGTTTTAAAAACTTATTCCGAATTTCATTTATTGGCAGCCGGCCAATTTATTTATGGAATTAAAATAAACTAAATTACAACACGACCCATGATAAAATCATAAAATTACATAAATTCAGATAAATTTTTATACTGCCACGTCTCTTTTATTGTATTTTTGGGACATTTACATGCATACCACCCAATTCCTCTGATTTTAATTATTCTTTTTCTTTTAAAATTACACGACCCAATTCTTTAACATGGCATAAAAATATCATTGTTTTGGTATAAAAAGTAAAATGTGCTTTTTCATATGCACATAAGATGATTATACATTAAATTTAAAATTTATCTATTATATATGCAAATACATAGAAATTAAGCTGTATGTATATTGGGAATCACCGCCTTGGTATGATTCCAAGAATTTTTCTATCATGTGTCGTGAATCTCAAGCATAGCATAGATCTCGATGAAATCTTTCAAGTAAGAATTATTTAAACTCTGATAAAAGTCATCCAGAGCTCTTATTTCAGCAAAGTTACTGTCCAACTAGCCGGCTCAACGAGATGGACACAACGATATCAAAATTAGTCCAATCTGAGTTAGATCAGGCTCATATCAAGTCATGAAACCACTTTTGAAAGTTTTCTGGATGTATTTGGAAGGTCAAACAAATGTTAAATCTAGCAAGCCTATAGTCAAATCATGTTTCTCGGCAAGATGAATCCAACGAGCTCAAGTTCATTCAATTCTGACATTGTTAAGGTACTTGAATGTTCATCAAACGTTGTATGTCCGAAGGAAGCTCTAGTGACCGTTTGATCAAAGTGATTTATGTTCTTACATTAAATGCACCCAACACACCATGAATAGAGCTGAGAAAAACTTGAAATATGAGAAAAAGCTTGAAGATTTGAGAATGAGTTGAAGTCCAAGTCCACCGCGTTGATCGTAGTCGACCACCTCCAACCATTGTCGACCTCCCTAGGCGCATCGGTGCATGGGAAGATTTTGTGGGCCTTGATCTCATCCCTCACTTTCGCTTTTTTTATTACGCTATTTCCCTACGATACGACTATAGAGGATGAGAGACTGATCGACCATATCTCAGACCACCAGATCGAAAAGAAAGTTGAGAGATCGGTTCTGACGTCGAACAGGTTGCCTCCCTAGGCGCGTCGGTGCACGGGAAGATTTTGTGGGCCTTGATCCCATCCCTCTCTTGACTCGCAAGACGCGCGTGCGCTTGACTCACAATAGAATAGATTGAGGGGGGTTCAAACTCCCATCGCCTGCTTCACAGTTGACTGTCGTCGACTTCCACCGATCGCCGTCAACCACCGTCGCAAATTTTCGTTAACCATCGTTGACCGCCGTCGATCGTGACCAACCACCATCGACTATACACATCCAATCGCTATCGATCGTCTCTTGTTCCAATCAAAAAATTCATCAGCACGTCGACATTTTAATTCGGGAAACCTAATACTCCTTTCTCGTCTAAGAGACAAGTGGTTGCAACTATAATCAACTTTTTATAGTTGAACTCTTCAGTTGAGTCAGATCTTGTGATTTTTCCCTTTTTGGGTTTTCCACGTAAAAACTATTGGTGTCATCATTAATTGTTTTATCTCATTTGACCATGTGTTGAATCTTCGTACCACACTAAGACGATAATCTGCTACTCTATTGCTGCAAATTTTCTAGCATACATCAACACCAAAAGATTATAATATAAATAAGAAGAGAGAGAGAGAGAGAGAGAGAGAGAGAGAGAGAGAGAGAGAGAGAGAGAGACTAAAGAGCTTTATAGTATTGGTATATTATCCTTGTGTTTTTTTCGCCTTGCCCTCTTTTATGTATTGCTGTTCCCAAATTTATAGTTGATAGAAGTTGCATTATGAAATGTCAATCATGATTGTGCAATTCTTTATTATTAGTTGGTAACAACAATTATAAGATAGTCGTACTATGATTGAATCTTTACTAATCGGATCTCCCCTTTGGTGGCTCCTAAGTCAACGAGCCATTCATCTATTTATCTGTTCCCATATTTATAGCAGATAGAAATCACATTATAAAATATCGATAACGCTCTTAATAATCTCTAAAGATGACCATTACTATGGTCGAACCTTTACCATTCTGATATCCGTTTGGTGGCTCTTAGTTAGAGAGTCATTAATCTATTTATCCGCAGGGCTTGTCAGCTCTGTGTCGGTTGATAACACTTTGAGCTCGTTGGGATTGATTCTCTGACACATTTTCTGTGGTGATTCACTTGATTGGATTCATTATATTTTGGTCATGCATACATAAATATTTATCACTCATTTTTTTCATTAGAGCATTCAATTTCAACATTTTACTGTTCAAAGTGCCGACACGTGAGAGCATCTACTATAAAGCTTGAACTGATTCAAATCGTATTTATAATCATTAATTAAATAGTTTTAATTTTGATTCATTTTAATTCTATTATATCACACAAGCCGTTTATCTGCATCAAGATCTGTGCAATGTCTGAAGGAGTGCAATAGCGCCCTTTCAACCCGCCGAGCCTGCCTCCTTCAAGGAACGTTACAAAACCTAGAACTGTGAAACCAACCTCTTTCCGTTCTCTCTCTCTCTCTCACTCCAATTCTCTTCTCTCCATGTCTCTCTCTGCTGTCCATGTTTTTATTCCTGTTGTTTTCACCATTTTCTGAGAGCGTAATAGGTGGAGATGGACTATGGATCGGCGGGGTAGGACTCAGCGATCGGCGAGCACTTTCAATATTCCCGCAAATTGGCAGCCCCATTTCAAGAGCCACGGGCTTTGATCGTCGTAACTACGTGTTAGAGGGGCTCTGTTTGTGATCGGAGGGTCCCCTAGGTGTGGGTTGATCGGCTTAATTCTGCCAATGGGAGGATTGGTTTGGGGCCTGGACGGATTGTATGGGCCGTGTAAAAGCGAGGAATGCTGAACCTCTTGGTGTGATTGGAACCTGGTTCTGGTTTATGTTGTGCTTTTAGAATCTTTCTCCACGTCAGTTTTGCGGTGGGGCAACTTTGGAATTTTTTGTCCTTTTTCCATTTCCTTGCGATGATAGAGGCGGGTTGTTTGGGCGAAAACTGGAGGGGTTTTTTTTCTGGTTGTTAATTTTGAGCTGAAGGAATAAATTTTGTTATTCCCTGCACTTTGTTTGTTTCCTGAAGCTTGCCTATTCTGTCTTACCGGTACATTGGATTCAGTTGGCGGCGTAAGAACTGTTTAAAGCTGCTACATTGGAAGAAGGATCTGTGGGGATTACAACAGCTCGTTTAAGTAATCTTTAGTAGCCTGATATGGCCGAGCAGGAAGCCTGTTCGCAGCCAGGCGGGCTGCTGCTAACTGGTCTTCTGCCTAATGAAGCGGGCAATGCGACGCGGGTGCTAGATGCACAGAGATGGTCCAAGCTTGAGGAGAGAATTGCTGAGCTAATAGCTTGTATTCAGCCCAACCGACAATCTGAGGTGCATAGGAATGCTGTGGCCAAGTATGTCCAGTCGCTTATCACCGGCTGCAACCCATGTGAGGTTGGTCTGTTTTTTTCTCTATTCAATAATCTTCTCATAAACAGTTGGTCACTTTATATGAGTAAAGTTTTAGGAATTGTTTGGGTGTAACTTAGATTTATGTTAAGTAGGATTTATCAAATATGATAAATCCGGGATAATCATGGACGACCGAGTTTGCGAGCGACGACGGAATAAATCTGCCTCGGAATCGGATTTAATAAAGCGGGATTTACGTTGGGAAAGAGATGGAACATGAGGAAAAATTGACAGAATGCGAGAAAGTTCGATTTAATGGAGTGTTGGATTTGATGTTCAGTTTTTTGGTGTTTGGTTGGATTTAAGCTAAATTCATCGCTAAATCCTATTAATAGTATGCTACCAAACACTGCCTTCATCTCATATGCACAAACATTTTGTACCAATGAAACTTGTTGTGTATACATGTAAGACGCATGCACTTGTTGAACATGCACTCTACATGCATCAGGCACACTATCGATGAGTTTAATTAAGAAAGAAAGAAAAATTGTAAGACTCATATATTAAAGAATAAATTTTAACTTTAGTGGTTAATTACATAAATGGTTGAACTTAAGTCATCTGTTATCTTTTAATTGAAAATATATTACTTTAATAATTTAATAGTTACTTAATATTAATTTTATTTTTCTTATTCCGCTCTATCTAGTGATATTTTTTATGACATTTATTTTTCATTGTCTTACAAAATAATCAATTTTCTCATCTCCAAACTAACAATTATAATATTAGGTAGCCTTTCTTCTTAAATTGAGTTTCTAGTGTTAAATATTTAAATATATTTATTATTTTATGAGCTAATGAAATAAATTCATTATATTATAAATTTGCTTCATATTATTATGTGCAAGTGTTATATATATTTTTTAATTTCAGGTTATTATATTTTAATGTTGTGTTCGATACATATACATGTCCTTTATTTTTAATGCTAGGTGTGTTTAGTGTCCATGCCATATTGTCTGTCCTATATCTATATCAGAGACCACTGTACCTAATGCTTTCATTCATTTAATAAGTGCAATTTTAGATCTCATTTTTTCTACTTAAATTTAATATCAAAATTAAAAAAAGTTGTATGAACAAGATGCTTTTAAGTCCAAAAAACATATCTTTGCTTTGTTGAAGTAGATGAAAAGAAAACCAAACCAAACAAGTTTCTTAAGCAAATCAATGGCTGAATAGTAATATATGATTACAGCCGAGCAGCAAATTCTCTTAGAAACATTGGGACTGTAATAATTAATAGCAATAAGAGCTTCAGGGCTGTAGCAATTAACAGTAATAAGATCCGCAAGTCTGTAGTAGTCAGATCTTTGAGGAAAAAGATTTAAACTTACAAAATCAGAAATAAAGATGGTTTGTTATGGGGAGTTGAGGATAAACCTTGAGACAGATTGAGACATGCTTTGAAAAAAAAAAAAAAGGCTAAAAAAAGGCTAAAAAAGCTCATAAAATAAAAATAGTAAATAATTCATTAATACACTATAGATTATCTACATATTATTTTAGTAATTATCATTACTATAAAATCATACAATAATAAAAAGAAAGCAAATCTCAAACTTAAACCTTAATCTAAAGTGAAAGTGTGAAAAAAACAAAGAAAGTGGCCGCTTAACATTTAAATACATTACAATGAATGGAATCTGCACAGTATTCACATTGAGTTGTAGATCTTTTCATACAAATTTGCAACCCTTCTCATTCACATCCCTTCCCATTGCGTTTTCTGTCGCTTGTAGGTTTTCTGTTGCTTGCTATTTGCTGAACAGCATACCTGTCAAGTTTGCTCTACTTTGCTATTCTATCTTAAAAA
The DNA here is from genome assembly GCF_001263595.1 of Phalaenopsis equestris. Classification (NCBI taxonomy): domain Eukaryota; kingdom Viridiplantae; phylum Streptophyta; class Magnoliopsida; order Asparagales; family Orchidaceae; genus Phalaenopsis; species Phalaenopsis equestris. The sequence continues at coordinate 66,620 of NW_018164700.1, read as the reverse complement.
TTTAACAGAGATGTAAATTATGGTAGGAATATCAAATAACAAGAGAAATGTTTTTTTAAATTTTTTTTAGATATCAATTTGACTCGAGCCGTGACTGCCTTGGCACTTTACCTTAGACAAAAATTGGTACATGCCTCACTCAGCTTGTAAAAGCATAAGCATCGAGGCAGTTTCTGAGCGCTTTGAGGCATACACTTCAAAGCTACTTAAAGCATGCCGGGGAAACAGAAAACCATAGAAAGGACAGCTAAGTATTTTCGATTTGAATCACAAGATTTTAGAACCATGCCTGTCATTAGGATTTACTAAATTCTATTAAAACCTACTTGAAAATGATTTATAAATCTAGATTTACTAAGTTCTATTTTGTAGCTAAACGAAACCAAAATTAAAATTATGGACAGGCATCTCTTGAATGCATTGGAATAATATTAACATTTATTATTAAAGTAATTATATTCAAGTAAATGCATATTTTCAACCCATTTATGAGCTATCTATTCATAGGGATTATGAATGTATTGTAAAATATATGTATTTGATTTGCTACATTGGCCATCAACCACTGCCTTTTGCCACAACATTGCCATCTGCTGAGACCTTCCAATGCCTTTGAAATATATCATAATAAACACAAAAGTATTTTATTTTGTTTAATTTACATCCGAATGAACAAGTTATGCATTTCTAAAATGCATGTATTCCAATGACTCTACATTTCTAGATAAATGTTCTTTACAAATATCCAATCAAACAATCTCTTAGTTTTTTCATGAACCAGACTATGGAAATATACAATTTACTTCCAAAAAAAAAAAAAAAGATCATCGTATTGGAGAAATTCCACCGGCAAAATAAATAGTTAAATACTGTAATGATTTGAAGACCAGAGGGTTTTCTTTTTATTATTTGTCAAGGACCTTGTGAATGCATAGCAGAGATTGATGATGTTTGGACAAATGAAGAATAAATATTGATTTTTCATATCAAGAAAAAAAAAGTGGCAGAGATACGTGATTAGTGAAATTCCAAGTGTTTTTTTATAGTAATATAAATATGTTTTACATGTCATAAATTTAGTTCTTTCTTTTAAGATATAGCACTTGCATCCATTTTTCATACTGCTTTCTTTTTTTTTTTTTTGGGAAATTTACATACGTAGCATGAAATTCTTTTGTAGTTACATATCTCACACCTAAACTTTTATATTTACATATTTGATGCATTAAGGCTAGCATGAAAAGTTGTATTTTTCTGTTAGAAGTGGTAATAGTGTTATTTTTTATGTGATATTAAAGATTTGAGTTCTATGTTTGTAAATATGAAAGCTTAGGTATGAGATATGCAAGTGCATAAGAATTGTGTGCTATGTATGCAAATGTCTTTTTTCTTCTTTTTCTTTAACAATAAACAATGACTTTTTCAGGTTTTCACATTTGGGTCAGTACCCCTCAAGACCTACTTACCGGATGGAGACATTGATTTGACCGCATGTAGCACTAGTGAATATCTGAAAGATACTTGGGGCAATGCGTTTCTTCAGTTGCTAGAGAATGAAGGAAAAAGTGAGAGTGCTGAATTTCGTGTAAAGGAAGTGCATTACATTCAGGCAGAAGTATGTCTTCGATATGAACTTTGACACATCAGTGCCTGAATAACTCTATCTGAAATGGTTCTGTGCATCTTCCATTTTACAAACCGCTTGTATCCTCTTGAATTGTTTTTAGATCTTGTAAAACTTATCTTAATTTGTCCAAGTCATACAAAGCGATATATATTTTAGTTGTAGATTCTTTGTCTCTTCTTATGTCCTTAGGCTCTTGACGTTCTAATTTTTTTCTTTCTCTGATGTCCAATGCTATTATCTTGTGGAAATTGCATCCTAGTTTTATGAGACATGTTTTTTGCATGCACATGAGTTTCTTCAGTGATTTGCGAACAAGGCAATTTACAATTTTCTCCACTTCATATAATCCACGTTTTTGGTTGATGATAACATTGTGCAAGAATATTTTAGCAAAGGCTGAAATCGTATCTATTCTGTACTACGCATCAAGTTTTCCATTTGATAAACTCTTCCTGACCAATGCTAACAATTTTTTTTCAGCATCTCAAAACGTGGGCCCAAATACAGAAACATGCAAATTTTCGTTAACTACAATCCATTCAAAGTGTTAACTCATCTAACAAGTGACTATTATTTCACATTGATGCTTATTACAATTTATTGATTGAATAATTGGACTGAAGTTATTTCTTAGTAATTTGTTAATTTGTATTTTCCCTTATTCTTCGGCTTACTAAGATGTGGAGAAGGATATGGAATTTCATTACCTTCTATCAATTTATATGAAGTTTCCTTACGAAGTAATATAAGAAGAAATATATTTCTTATTGCCTACTATTTTACCCAAGAAACGTTGAGGTTATTTTCTATGTTTAACTGTTGTATTTACTATTTTACCCAAGAAACGTTAATGGTACAGCAAAATTGTTTAGTTTTTTACTGCAGCAATTTCATACTTTCATTTGTTGTTTGTATGTCTTCTTTTGGTTACTCTGTTAGGCTCTGTTTGGAGTAGCTGCAGCTTCTCAGCTTTTCAGCTGCAGTTGCGTTGCCCCAGGAAGCTGCTGCTAGGAAGCTGACTGCCTGTTTGTTGTAGCTGTGTGAAAATAGCTATGGGACAGCTTTTGCTGGAAAATTGATCATTCCGCCCCTGTTCAGTAAATTTGTTTGTAACAGAACATTGACACACACTTATTTAATAATTTAAAAGCAGAAATTAAAAATAATGATGAATTTATTTTGAAGTTTAAAAAAGCCCCCCTCAAAGCTGATCCTCTACCAAAACAACAATAAAATTGGGAACTAATATCATGAAAAACTAGACCAACAAATGATCTCCACGACTGAAAAGAAGTAAAAAAGCAGCACTGATGCATGAAGTAAAAAATATCATGAATCCATCAATTTCAACAAAATTTCCAAACTGTAAAAAAAAAATGAAAAGTGAAGTCAACAACCAAATAAGAAAAAACACACATGAAATCTATTTAGTGCAGTCTTATCTTCCATTGATAACATACCTGAATAAAATAAGATCTGCAAAACTTATCAGCTATTATTTCTCCATAAATATAAGAAAAAGAACATATAACTGTCAATAATAAGAATTGTGTGCAAGGTATGTAAGTCTCCCACATGTAAATTTGTCTAAAAAAGGAAAGAAGCGGAATATTGAAAGCATGACGGCCTGTAGGTATTTGTCTAAGAAGTTATCAGCATGTAAAAACTTAAACGACACTAATCGATCTCTTCTACTTCTCTTTTCCTAAAGCAGTACACTATCTTGCTAAGCAATGTAGTGGCCCATAAAGGTCTGTAGACATTGTTTATAGCTTGCAAAAATAAATACATCAAAAAGGTATTGAAGCTTTTAAGAGTAACAAAACGATATTGTACTCTAAGTATTGACAAAAATTTAATCAGCATTAGTTATTGCTATAAAGTGTTCATCTTAACTCACAAAGCTAAAACCACTGCTCTTTTCCTGATTGCTCATGATATTCATATCATAACATTTACCTTGATCAAAACTTTTCCCTGTTAATGAGGATAAAACAACATCAGATTCACACAAAGTGAAGAAAAATTTTGGTTTCCATGTTCTAGTTCCATGAAATTTGCTTGGACAATCAAAAATAGCCCACATGACCCATTAAACTATCATGATAACTTGAGAATAAATTCAGGTCATATTTAAATTTATTTAAGTAGCCCACCATCTTGAGAAACTTTTTAATGAAGTTTCTGAAAATACGATCGAACTTAGTGGTTTTAATATCGTAAATAATAATAAAACGTTTCATTTTTACCGTCGCATTAGCAATAAGAAGTTGAGGAGGCTTTAAAGAAAACCAAGGGTGGAAAGTCTGTAGGACCTGATGATATCCCAATTGAAGTGTGCAAATATTTGGGAGATTTGGGAGTTTCTTGGCTTACTAAACTCTTTAATATTATTTTAAAAACTAAAAAGATGCCTGAGGAGTGGAGGAAGAGTATTTTTATCCCATTTTTAAGAATAAAGGGGATGCACAAGAGTGTGCAAATTATAGAGGAATTAAGTTGATGTGTCATACTTTAAAATTATGGGAGAGGGTAATTGAACATAGGTTAAGATGCATCACGAAAATTTCTCATAATCAATTTGGATTTATGCCTGGCAGGTCTACTATGGAAGCTATACATTTATTGAGAGGTTTGATGGAGAAGTTCAGAGATAATAAGGAGAATCTACATTTGATTTTTATTGATTTAGAAAAAGCTTACGATAAGGTTCCAAGAGATATCCTTTGGAGAGTTCTCGAGAAGAAATGTGTTGATATGACTTATATTCAAGTCATTAAAGATATGTATACTAGAGCTGTTACTTGTGTTCAAACTGAAGGAGGATTGACAAAATATTTTCCTATTTCTGTTGGTTTACATCAGGGATCGACTTTAAGCCCATATCTTTTTGCTTTAGGTATGGATGGTCTTACTGGACATCTACAAGAGGATGTACCTTGGTGTATGCTTTTTGCTGATGATATTCTTCTCGTGGATAAAACAAGAGAAAAAGCCCAGGAAAAACTTGAATTATGGAGGTCTACATTGGAGTCTAAAGGCCTTCGTTTAAGTAGAACTAAAACTGAATACATGGAATGTAATTTTAGTAGTAATAGCTCTAGTGACAAAAGTGTGACTTTGGGTGATCAAATTATTAAAAGGTGTGAACGATTTAGATATCTTGGGTCCGTTGTCCAAAGCGATGGTGATATAGATGGGGATGTTAATAGTAGAATTCAAGTTGGTAGGTTGAAGTGGAGGAATGCTTCGGGCCTTTTGTGTGATAGAAAAGTACCGCTAAGACTGAAAGGAAAATTTTATAAGATGGTGGTGAGACCTGCAATGCTCTATGGCGTTGAATGTTGGCCTTTAAAAGAGAAGCATAATAATAAGTTAAGTGTTGCCGGGATGAGAATGATTAGGTGGATGAGTGGCTTTACACTTAGAGACAAAATGCGGAATGAATATATTCGTGATAGGGTTGGTGTAGCTCCTGTGACAGACAAAATTAGAGAAAGTCGTCTTAGATGGTTTGGTCATATTAAACGTCGACCATTAGATGATCTGATTAGGAGAGTAGATGTTTTAAATTCGACTTGTGTTAAGAAAGGCAGAGGTAGACCTAGGAAGACTTGGGCTTATTGTATTAAAAATGATCTTAATTTACTAGAACTAAATGAAAATATGACACTAAATAGGACGCAATGGAGAAAAAGGATTCATGTAGCCGACCCCACGTAGTGGGATTAAGGCTTTGTTGTTGTTGTTGTTGTTGTTGTAGCCCACCATCTGAGCTATATATAAGTTCAGGTCATATGCAAACAACTTTGGATCCAACAGTGCTTGTATTAATTTAGACTTTATATGTTGGCAATTCCTGTAACCACTATCACAACTAGACTCCAAGAATGGTAGTGATGGTAAAAACTTTAAGGGCAAAGATGAAAGTATCATTCTGTAGGCTATAACTATCAATCACAGAAGTTAGAAAGTAGACAGCTTACCGCATATTTATTAGAAGTAGCATGAAAAGGTGGGCACCTGCAATGATAGAAAAATGCATTAATCAGAGTACCATTTAAACATAGGCAAATTATTATTTTTTTTAAATTTATGGAACATTTTATTATTTTATACTCTTTGCTGATTAAGCCATAGAACTCAGTGCTAAGAAATTGTTTAAAAAAAAAAAATCATAAGCTTTCAATTTATGTGATTTACAGCACACGAGAAGTAATACCTAAGCAATTACATAGGGGTTTAAGACTTTTCATGCTGCACGCTGACGACCCAAGCTGGAATCTGCCGGCGCAATCGACAGGCAGATTTCTCTGCAAGTTGCCGACCCAAGACCCTTGCCGGCGGCAAAGAAGAATCAATTCTTAAATTTCACTGTTCGAATTCAGGATCAATTTTCATCTATCCCTACCTCTGCCATCGACTTACCTCAACCTCCAGCCGCGATCTCGCCGACTTCAACCGATCCAAACATTCTTATTGCAACGGTGAAGATTTAACGTCTCTGAACCATCATCGCTCCACCTTGCCATCTAAGGGGCTGACAATCTTGCAGCTCTTTCGCTTGCAAAGACAGTGGGAAAAAGACGGGCGAGAGAGGCAAATAGTATCTGTTACAAGCTCTTCCGTCGACATGGGGCTTCACAGGGAGCGTTCGCTATGGCGAAGGTAATATGTAATATTAGCGGCCGAACGTGGGGCCACGGGGTCTATCCCGCGGCCCACGTTTTTGTTAAAACGCAAAAGCTTTCACTGCGACGCTTTGCCGCCGCCGCTCCAAACGACGTAAAAGTACGTTTGCCTGCCGCGCTGCCCTTTCGCTGCTGCTGCCCCAAACAGACCCTTAGATGATGACTGTTTTATAACATGAAATGTTGGGCGGTAGTCTTTATTTTGCTGAAATTTATGCCACCATCTCCAGATTTGTATTTTTAGCTTATTTATTTATTAATGTTTTAGCCTCATTTGTATTAGTTCCATGAGATCAGTTCCTTTCGTTCAATCCAACATGCCACATCGATGATGTAGCTATGATTTGGGCCTTTTTTATGGTCTTTGATATTTGCAAGACTACTTTCATTGCTCCATAATGTTTTCAAAGGTTTTATGTTGTGAATATTGTTTTCGATTGTACTAATTTTGAACATCATCCTTTCTTTTGCAGGTTAAAATAATAAAGTGTCTCATAGAAAATATTATTGTAGATATATCTTTCAATCAAGTTGGTGGGTTGTGCACTTTATGCTTTCTTGACGAGGTGGGTTAAATGTTTTTTTTTTTACATGACTTTCTTCATTTTCTTTTTGAAATGATTGATCCAAAACTTTTTGGCATTGGCTGGATCAAATAATAGCGAAGAAATTGCATTAAATCTGAGGAATTTAGCGTTTGATTTTTTTGGAGCCATTGTTTTGATTTTTCAACTCCAATTTCATTCCCTTCTTAAATTCCAAGCAACCAAATATAGCCTTACAATTTTTTTAATGAAGCTTTCGACTTAAGTTAAGAACGATGGAGATAGACCTAGAATGACTTGAGCATATTTGTATAAAAAATGATCACAATTTATTAGAATTAAAGGAAAATATGAAACTCAATAATACGCAACGGAGAAAAAGGATTCTTTTAGCCGACCCTCACTTAGTGGGATAAAGGTTTGTTGTTGTTGTTGTTGTTTCTTTACCACCGTACTATTAAACTCCTTGCTTTTATAGGTTGACCTTCTAATAAGCCGGAATCATCTTTTCAAGAAAAGCATAATATTGATCAAAGCCTGGTGTTACTATGAGAGTCGGATTATTGGTGCTTATTTTGGGCTTATCTCCACATATGCTTTAGAGATCCTTGTTCTTTACATATTTCATGTTTTCAATGGTGCCTTTGCTGGGCCATTTGAGGTAATATTGGTTCCTTAAATTTTCTTTTTTGTAATTGTAAAACATATCATACACTAAACTGGATTGTCTGCATTATTAGGTCTTGTATCGATTCCTAGAATTTTTCAGTAATTTTGACTGGGATAACTTCTGTGTCAGCATTTGGGGCCCTGTTCCAATCAGTTCACTTCCAGATATGACAGGTAAGCATATTCTATTATGATTTATTGCTTTCGCAACTTAAATTCTCTTTTTTGTTCCTTCACAAAATTAAGCAGCGGAGCTTCCTCGAAGGGATGGTGGTAAATTGTTCTTTGATAAACTCTTTCTTGAGGCCTGCAGCGCATTTTATGCAACCTCTCTAACTGGTCTAGAAAATCAAGGCCAACAATTTGTATCCAAGCATTTGAATATTATTGATCCTTTACGTACAAGCAACAATCTTGGGCGGAGTGTGAATAAAGGTAACATTACTATTAGAAACTGCATTTATAAGTTTTTTATGTTTGGTTCGAGCCTAACTTTAAAAAATATGTTCATATTTGACTTGTTTAATTTTTTTAATAATTATATTTGGTTTGTACTTGTCTTATTCATATTAATGAACAAATGTTTTAATGAGTTAAATAACTAAACTAAAAATTTGAAAGAGTTGGCTTTTTATATAAAATTATTAATAAGTAATCTTATAAATTTGAATTAAAAAGAAATTGAATAAATTCTTGAATTGTATCTAAATACTTTATGCAATTAAATAAAATGATATAAAAGTTAGGAGAGTAGACGTTTTAAATTCGACTTATGTAAAGGAAGGTAGAGGTAGACCTAAAATGACTTGGACATGATTAAAAAATGATCTTAATTTATTAGAATTAAATGAAAATATGGCACTAAATGGGACACAATGGAGAAAAAGGATTCTTGTAGCCGACCCCACTTTGTGGGATAAAGACTCGTTGTTGTTAAATATAGAAGTTGCTAGCATGTTTTCTTGTAATTAAATAATAAAATAAGAATGCATTGCATTAAATTAATATGCATATTCAATTGTAACAAATTATTTTGCAAAATAGTTAATAAGCTAAAAAAATTATGAATTCTTAGTCGGATAAGAAATATTGTGTGAAAAGCTCAGGACTGTGGAAAGCAAAAACAAGGATTGAAGCTGCTGAGTATTGAGCAGACCATGTTCTGTAAAAGGGTAAAAATATTAAAGATATATGATATTATATAATTAATGTGAATTATACAATTCATAAATAGAGTTTATATATTATCATAATGATAAATTAATCAACCTTAATAAATATAACGGTTTGAATATAATGGATAATGATATATTAATTAATAAATTTGGTTATTTAGCAAATATATATATATATATAATTAATAATTAATCTTAAAATATTAATAATATTAAATTATAATACATTACTATTAAATAAATTCTAATTAATTAATTTTTTTAAATAACATATCATATATGATTTGAGTTATTGTTGAACTTAATATCAAATATTTATCAATTTATTTATTGAATAACAAACCACTTTATTCGTGAACATAAATAGACTAGCTGGACTATCTTTAATTTCTAATTTTTAAAAGAAATGTTTGTTTATTTACTAATATGAACAAATTTGATCGAGCATTAATTATGTATATATATATATATGTATTTTTAGTGAGTGAGTACAAAGAACCCACTTACATGAATTACAGACGTATTCCCCAAAAATAAAATAAAAAGAAACAACTTCTAATCATGGTGGGTGTATTCGGTGGATCTACCGCTTCCTCTTCCCTTGGTTCTAGGGAGGGAGTCCATCAACATACTGAGATGTGGGCTTCAAACTTGGACTATGTTTAAATTTGATTAATTCAACCTTTTATTTTTTTTAAAAAAAATGTTTAAACTTGTTTATTTACTAATATGAATAAATTTGATTGAGCATTAATTAATCCAAGTTTGAATTTTTCATCAAGTGCACCGGTTCATTTACAACCCTATTTATTTTTCATAATTTTTAGATCAAGAAATCTAGTATTGAATATAAAAAATAAACTAAAAAAAAATCAAAGAATAATGAATTAAAGTTTATAACTAATATAATAAAAGTTTTGAAATTGATTTACTATATATATATATATATATATATATATATATATAAAAATAAAACAAAAAGAAACAACTAATCATAGTGGGTGTAGTCGGTGGATCTACCGCTTCCCCTTCCCTTGGATCTAGTGAGGGAGTCCAGCAACATACTGAGATGTGGACTTCCACCCGAAACAATGATACAATCATCCTGAGAGTTACCTAGATCTGACATTCCTTTCATCTTCTTCCTAGATTTGTAAACCTACCAATCATCAGCTAGAGGTAGTCCCGTGTGAACAATAGGTGGATCTTCGATGGAGGTAAACTGCTGATCTGACTCTGCCTGCAACACACCTTGATCCAGACACTCCTCCATAACTTAAGTACCCTCTTCTCTCGCAATAGGTGATTCCAATACACTTCGACTAGCATCTGTTACAATAAAATTCGTAAAATTTATAATATTAGGAAGAACTGCCTCAACAACAGTAGACGGAAGCTACTGGTCTGGTTGGTGAGAAGTAGCCTTTTGAGTCAAATCTCATTCATTATTTCTGGAAGATTAATAGTGTCTGTTATATTTTCCTCCACATGGATGATGTTATTAGGATATATCGATCTCAAATGTGGGTGGAGCCTAAAGCATTTAACAGGGGTGTGCCCACAGTTTATATATATATATATTAAAATTAGGCATTTTTTAAGCCAAATATTTTATTTTATTCACTTAGAACCCTTCACAATGGAGAATATTTTATTTATACCGAATAGTTTATTTTATTCACTTAGGCAGAGGTAGACCTAGAAAGACTTGGGCTTATTGTATAAAAAATGATCTTAATTTATTAGAACTAAATGAAAATATGACACTAAATAGGACTCAATGGAGAAAAAAGATTGATGTAGCCGATGTAGCCGACCCCACCCCACGTAGTGGGATTAAGGCTTTTTTGTTGTTGTTGTTGTTGTACTTAGAACCCTACACAAAATAATGATTTTCTTACCTATCCCATTACTTGTAGTAAATATCCTTGGGTTATGGATATTATTTAGAATATTTAAATGAAGAGCTTATAACAATACTTTAAAGTTTAAACTTCAAAACATTCCCCAACTCATCTTAATACTCATTTACTTATTTTTTATTTTTTTTTTGAAAATTTTCCATCTTTCATCCACTTAAGAACTCACCCATTCTTATGGATATACAACTGCTCGCACTTGCTAAGCAAAAATTTAGTGTGATTGTTAAACTTAAACCCCACGTGCTATTAGTATTGAGGTAAATGGTTATATCCTTTATAAGAAATGATTGAGCTCATTTTCTTACCCTAGAACGTTAGCTTAATTATCCTTTGATCTATCCCTTTGTTATAATCAAACATAAATTCCTGAAAGTTTGTTATACCAAAATACCTCTGAATAACGTTTTTATAGTCCACCTCAACAAGTTTTAGAACTTCAGATCGTGGTCAAATGAGTTATAACAATATTGTAGATAAATAACAATGCAATTTAAGAGATTGAAAGTACATATAACAATATTTATAGCATAAATAACGTAATTCAAGAGTTATAGCACAACATCCATAACATATATAAATTAATATGAAATCTAAATAAATTGGATTAATGAAATAAATGATACATGATGTACATAGATTGTCATGACATAAAGAATTAATTTTTACAATATAGGAATAGCATGTACAGCTGATGAATCTTTGAAGTTACAATATTGTAAAATAAATTTACACATAAACGGTTTATGTAGAATTGTATGTAATCAAATTAACTTAAAATTTATTTTTGAAATGAAATATATAATTTGTTGCAAATTAGATGTAAAGCACTCATCAGATTATGTGTAAGAAATACCTAAATTATCTAAATTTTGTTAAAATATGCAATGGCTGCAAACATAGGGTCCTTATTTGTTGTGACCTTCCTCCACTCTCAAGGATGTTTGGAGTAGCGAAGTTGCTGCCTATTATCAAATAACTTTAACAATTTAAATAACCTAGGAAAGCAATTGTAGAATGAGCTCCTTGTTATCTATAAGGTCTGTGAGGTGCAAGAGGGGTCAGAGTTATATCAGTCGTGGTCTTTGCAGACAATGAGATTTCACATATCATTCAATCTATTATATTCCGACTCGTTGAAAAATTTGAGTTATGCGCCTAATTATCATCTCAGGAACTTTTTCTGCTCTCCAATGAATTACACTATGGCTTCTTCAGGTCACTCAGAGACTTCTTTGATTTATTTTACATGGAGATCAATGCTCTGCGATACTAATCATCTAATTCATCCATGATCCAACACATTGTTGCCTGATTCACAAGTCTTTGAGTAGTGTCATGTTTTATTAGGTAGATAAACAGTCAATGTGCTGTAAAAAAAAAGGCAGAAATTAGTATAATTGGTTATTCAAGAAATTATATGTGTTTAATAAAGTAGAATATTTTTAATTTTACCATCATATAATTTTATAGGAGTATTCAACTGTTGGAATCATGTGCGCTTCCTCTGCTTACTTTTATCTCTCTATCTTTGGAGTTGCTCATTAATCTTGACATATTTAATGGAAAATGATTTCTTTTCATCTATCAACCGGAAGGGGATTACTGGTGCTTGGCATGGTTTCTGTTTCTTTCTAGATGAATCTTTAAAATACCTAGTCAAATTCATTTTGCTCTTTTGATTCCTCCTCTTGTAATCTATTAACTAAGCCTCATTTATTTCTATAATACCAAGATATGAGCTAGAATTTACTATATTCTTAGCCTCCTTATCCGTATATACAAATGGTAAAGGATTGGTCAATTATATACTTCATCTCATATTCCACCTCTGCTTCATTTTTTGTTCCATGCACCTCATTCCCCACCTTAATGAGTGAATGGCTGAGTCAGTAGTTGGCATGTCCTCGCCCCATCATTTTTCTACTGCTCTTTATATCTACAACTCTGAACAAGATGGACCAAAGAACCAATTGTTGCTCTAACCCTTTTTAATTACCCTCCAACTGAGCCTGACCGCTCTCAACTCTTGCTTTAACCTTTTGTAACAGGGAATGGATTGACTGGCAGCTGATAGTTATTCCATTATTTCGCCTGCTTTCTCCTAAAAATGGGGGTACTAACTGTCTTCTTCATAACTTTAGGTGAGATATGCTGCGTAAGAGTATTTACAACAGACTCACAGAAGTCATATTCCTTATATTTTTGCATGTGTAGGATGAACAATCGCCTTTAATTAATAAGTTGGACTTAATTTAAAAATATAACGACTCACCAAATAAATAAAATGCTTTGCTTGATTTGAAATAATGATTCATACTTGCGTTTTGATCCATCACCAATTGCAAAAAATCTTTTCCCATGAGCATTTTGTTGTTTTTTCAACTCAATATTTTTGGTGCTCCTCCAACCAACTTTATGATGGCTTTATTACCCCAATACTATAATGATATGGCCTATTCAATGACAATTTATTGGGTTGTGGCATTCTTTTCCTAGGCAATGGTTTAACAAAATACCAAACACTTTTTTCAGATCTTTCAATTTCTCTCTGAAGACATCCTATTCCATGAGTATAAAAATATGCTTCTTTATCTTCAACTAGTGTGAGTATATCTGTAAAAATAATATGGTCTATCATGATTGAGAATGACGCTTTCTACAAAACGCGTAACTCAAATTTTCAGATACTTTCTCTGTTAGTGCACTTTAGAAATGCTCTCTTTAGGGTTGAATTCTTGAAATTTTTGTCTCCATCTCGTATGCTATTAATCGCATACTCCCATACATTCTATCTAATTCCCTTTCAATTGATAATTTTCCATATTTTTTATCAGTGATCAGTGCAAATTTAATAATTCCAAAAGTTGTCAGTGCCTCCTCCTTTGTTTAATATACTAGTGTATCCATTATTCTCATCATCATCAATCATTCACTGTTATAGTTAATGAATTAGGGCTTCAGAAAATTGTAGTTCCGGACATTTCAAGAACTAACTGAAAGGGATCTCTCATAATTGACGTTAGGTTTGTAACCTCAAATTATCTAACCATTTCTTCATCACCTGCATACATAGCGAAACAACTCTAATTAGTCAATTCTGAAAGAGATGGTGAGGGCAAAACGATGCAATTAGAATTTTAGGTAAATAAAGTCTTAATTAATAACTTTAATGCTTTAATATTGTTGTAGTACATGCATTTTTCGTTAGCTTTCTTGCTTTCATAGGCTTGACCATTTACTGAGTTTTGTAGCTCATTCTTTATTATTATATTATTTTTTAGAGTGAATTGCAGGTCAAAAGTTAACATCTTCATTTACATATTGACGTGGGGCTCCCTAAGCTGTTGAACCTGTTGGACCTCCTGAACCAGCTCAGCCAAGGGGTTGCAAGGCTAGCCGGTCCAGGTTTATTGGCTATGGTTGCCGTCCAAGGGGAGGGTCCTTCCCCTTCCTAGTTATCTACTAGATATATGTTATGTTATTGTCAGTGGGGTTTAGTTTTTGATTGAGTTTTTTGTCAGGATAGCCTCCGACGTTCCATTTTTCTCTTCTAGGTTTGTATCCGAGGACAAGTGGTGCCCGACTGTATCTCGCTCCAAGGTAGTGATTATCCTGCAAACGACAGCTCGCTACTCTTCCACCTGTGCACCTTCCCTTCCCCTATTTTCCCTACCACCAGCCTTAAACCCCCTTCTTGCTGCCGTCGCAACCCATACAACACCCTCACTACTGCTGTAATACCTTTCCTCCCTGCTAGCCTCCCAGCCAACTACCGCCACCTTCACCATGCCCACCTACTACTGCCGCCCCCTCATTCTTGCTTTCCAGTGCCATTCCAGCCTTCTGCTGTGCCCACAATTAGGGGTGTAAACGAAAAAATATCACAGTTCGTATTCGGTTCGTTTATATTGCGAACAAAAAAAGTATATTCGTGTTCAGCTCGTTTACTTAGCAAGTTGAACACCAGCTGCTCGCGGACAAAGAGTCGTTTTGACAACCCTAATATGAAAACATCATTTAAATATAATTTAATAATTTTTTTTTCTAGTTTTTAATTAATAATTTTAATTGATTATAAATCTTTGTAGCTTTATAGTCAATTAAATTTTTTAAAAATACTATTCATCAATATATATATATATATATATATTAAAAAAAATGGTCCAAAATGTGTCGAACACGAACAAACAAATCTTTGTTCGTGTTCTGCCCGTATACATATCGAGCACAAAATAAATATTTGCGGTCGGCTCGTTAATTTAACTAATGAATCGAACACGAGTTTCTTAAGTAGCCGAACACACACTGTTTTGACAACCCTACCCACAAACTCCAATCAACCCCTCTACCTGCTGTCCAACCACCATCCACCATCGCCCTAGGGCGTTTTTTATGTTTGTGTTTTTATTTTTCTATTATTAAGGGTGTTTGTAACCCCTATTGAGTTTCAAAAGTAATATTTGTAATTTATTGTGGTTTGAATTAACTATAGTATTATTTGGTATTAAAACTAGTCTAACCCTAGTCTTAACTTAGGGTTTCCCGGCATCTGCTTTACCCCCACCAATAATTTTCTTTCTTATTTCCAAATCGTAGCCAAACTTTGACCTAACCCTAAATTCTTCTTGCTGATTTATAAAATCAACAACCCTAAATCAAAATTTTCACCTTCTTTCACCTCCCAACTCTAAAACCTATTCATGTCGTTAAGGTGATGTATGTCCGAGCCTACCTGGTGAAAGATATATCGAGAGATCTGTCGACTTAAATGGAGATTTGCAGACATTGAAGATGAAATCCAGGGGGATATTACTCTCAATCGTGACCGGGAAAATCAAAACGGCGAAAGAGACGAGAATTTCAACCCCTTTTATAGGGAGGATTTCAGTGATGAAGAAGAAATGTCACGACATTTTAGAATCCAGTTTCAAAGGAGGCCGAGAGAGGAGGCCCTCTATGGAGGACACAGGGATTGCGAAATAAAGATAGATTTATGAGTGTTCGATGGAGTTATGAATCCAAACGACTTTATTGAACGCTTCAATCATTTTAGAGGATCTTCAAGTACAAATTGATGTCATAAGATGAAAGGGTGAATCTTGCAACTATCAAATTGAAAAAGAGCGCCTTCTTGTGGTGAGACAACTTGCAGAGGCAGAGGCAGAGAGAAGAAAATGATAAGATTACAAAGTGGGAGAAGATGCAGAAGACGATGTAGAGGAAATACCCACCTTCTCACTACCATCAGGATATGTTTCAAAGATTCCACCTGCAACAGAGAGACTTATCAATGGAGGAGTTTACGATACAGTTTGACCACGTAGAGATGGTATGATTTGGTCTAGCTAGAGGAACATATCATAGCTCGTTATCTGGGAGGCTTGAAGCCCTCTATTAGCAAAGTGGTGTGGCTGCAGCCTTATTGTTCTTTTGAAAATATCAAAACCTAAGTATTGAAAGTGGAAAGACAGTAGAAGCAGGAGCAGAAAACAACCACCAGTCAGACAACCACCCACTGTTGGAGACGCCAACTGGAGCACACCTTAGGAAGTTGAGAAAATTGGTTCAGATAAGGATAGAGCCACCCCCAGTGAGAAGAAGCTTGAGAAGAGTAGCACGCCTACTACAGTTCATGCCAAAAAATACTTTGTATGTCACAGAGTTGGGCACATCGCCTCCAACTGCTCGACAAGCCGAGTTGTATCTTTCACTGAGTAGAGCGCCGTAGAGGAGTTTAGCTACGAGGAGACCGCAGGGGAATAGGGTGAGATGTATCATCTTTCTCTGGATGATGGAGAGGAGCTCGTGGTTTGCTCAGTCCTATAGACTGAGAATGCGAGGGATTTGTAGTGGTTTTGTCATAATATATTCTACTCGTTGCATCATGAATGTAAATGTATGAAGTCTCATTATGGATGGAATAATAAGAACATGAGATCTGCACATATAGTGGGGAAGTTGGGTCTCATGATTCAGAGGCACTCCAAACCATATTCTTTGACGTAGCTGAAGAAGAGCAAGGTCAATATTGACCGGATGTGCATAAGTGGAGTTTTCGATCGGGAGCCAGCTATAGGATCACGTGCGGTGTGACGTATTACCCATTAATACCTGCTACATGTTGGGCAGACTGTGGTAGTTTAACCGTAGAACTTAGTATGACGGATTCAAAAACATCTACTCTTTCACCAATGATGGGAAGTGCATAGTCCTTATCTCTTTGTCGGAGCCCGAGATCACAAGTGCTCTTGCCAACAGAGCAACATAAGTGGGAGCAGTTTTGGTGACAAGGAAAGATGATAGGTTTGAGACACTTGCTCCAGACATGGGACAATCACGATAGAGAGCATTTCAAGATATCACGATCGAAACCATACCACCATGGCTACCACCTTTCGGGGAGGTTCTGGTTACCCTCTCTTTAGATCAAGTTGAGTGACCTTGGATTACTTTGAGAGGATTGAACAATATTCACATAACACACGGGCCTAGCTCAGTTCAGTAGGGGACTCCCAGAAGATTGGACCAATGTGGATGTTTGCTCGTGAACGGGGAAAGATCCTCAGATGCGTTGGGGGACGGTACAATCGCTAGTGGGATCTAGGTGCTTCGTGTACCGCGGTAGTAGAGCCTTCAACCCCAGGAGGTTACAACAGCTCCATCACCTGCAACGTGCAAACAAAAGCTTCGAAGAATTAACTATCACCCCAACACCTGGAGACTGATGCGGGCCTCCTCAGGGGGCTAAATGGTTGAACCTCCCGAACCGGTTCAACTAATGGGGGAGCAGGGCCGGCCGTCCATATTTATGTGTCAGGGTTGTTGGGCAAGGGAATGGTCCTCTCCCTTTTTAGTTTTCTACTATATATATTATGTTATTGTCATTAGATTTCAATTTCTTATTAAGTTATTTGTCAGGACAGCCTCCAACATCCCCCTTTTCCCTTCTTGGGTTGCTTCTGAGGATGAATGGTGCTTCAACTGTTTCTCTCTCCGAGTTGGTGATTATCCCCGACTTCCCCATCCTCCTCAACTAGCCGCTCGCTGCTCTTCCACCCGCGCATCTTCCCTTCCCCTATTTTTTCTACCGCCAGCCCTATTTATCCTTCTGGCTGCTTCAATCCATAGAAAACCCCCACCTGCTGTTGTAATACCTTTCCTCCTTCCCAGCCTGCTGCCACCAGCTCTCAAGCCTCCCAGCCAGTTGCCGCCACCCTCCCCTCTGCCTACCGGTTGTTGCTACCTCCTCGGTCCTTACTTCCAGTGCTGCCACCACGCCATTCCAGCCTCCTGTTGTGCCCCAGCCTACAACCAACCCCTACCATCCACCACCTTTGCCATCACCCTAGGGTGTCTTGCATGTTTGTGCCGTTAGTTTTCTATTATGTGATTTTTCTATTATCAAGAGTACTTGTTTGTAACTCCTATTGAGTTTTAGCAATAATATTTGCATTTTATTTGTGATTAGGGTTAACTCTGGTAACACATATGTTAGAAGTACTTGTCAATTGCTCCCTAATTTTGGCTTTATGCTTCACGTTATATTTTGTTTTATTATGTGGGGTCTTTTAGTTCTTAAATTAACTATTGTTTATGCTCCCTAATTTTTGGCCATAGCTTGTTTTGGTCCCAAATCAACTATGTTTTGGAGCCAAACCACGTTGAACCGACCATAGACTATAAATGCCTAGCCAAATCGATCATAAACTAAACTGAACGGAGGTAAACACGAAGAAACAACAGTTTGGATGTTGTAAAATTTATTTTTGCATCACTGGGCTTCATTTAGCTATGTTTTGTTGTGTTGTTTTGTGTGAGATAATCACTGCTACCTTTAAAAGAGGTGGACAAGTTGCTCTGCAAGCATATCACCCATGTTTGAAATTCATTGCTTTCCTTGAAGAGGTTGGCAGGTTGCTATGCTAGCAAATCACAAATGTTATCAGGTGTGCGCTCCGCATAGCACTTTTGTTGCATGTTTTTCGTACATGATTTTAAGACTTTTGAAAAAGCAATAATTTGAAAATTACTGCTAAACGAGGTCTTACTTGTTTAGCGCATTTTTAGTTGTCCTTTGCTTGTGACTTATGCAGCTCTATATTAAACAGGTTCTTGTTTTTTTATTCTTCATGTTTTTTAAAGAAGAGGGAAGCTCAGTAAACCAAGAAGAAGCCTTCTTTGGATCTTGAAAAATTTTTATTAAGACTTTCTCTAAATTACTCCATAGTAGTCAGTTTAATTCAGGGTGTTTAAATCTCCATGTTTTTCCTCTACAGCTCAATAGTACACCCACAAAACCTTGTGTTATATGAGACTGAATTTACAAGCTCATTAACCATTAGTTTCTCATACTTGACAAATTCTAATGGGGCAGTGTATTCATGAAATGACACAAAGATACTTTGCAATGGCAATATAAAGAATGGAAATTTGTCTAAACCTTTGGCTGAATAAAGATTTTATGGAGTTTGTTAAATTAGATTTTCTAGTTCTGATTTCATCTCTCGATGGTCTGTGTATCATTGTGAACAATTGGTATACCTTTACAGGAAACTTCCGCAGAATACGCAGTGCATTTGCATTTGGAGCCAAGAAGTTGGCCAAATTACTTGATTGTCCAGAAGAGAAGATGATTGCTGAAGTCGATCAGTTTTTTATTAACACTTGGAAAAGGCATCGAAGCAGTAATCGACCAGATGTTCCTATCCCTAGTATTCACTTCTTGCAACCCTTGGTAAATCGCCCAAACGAGGGTTCCGATAATTCCAGCATAGGACTGAAGGTGAGTGATGTTCATCAGGTTGGACAGGGCCGTGTTTCAGGTGGTTATGCTTCTGAGAAGAATCAGGAAATTTCAAGTACTGATCATTCTGTTAATAACAATGGAAAGAGCAAACTCCGGTTTTCAAGGACGCGGTCTTTTCCCGAACTTACAAGAACAGTTACCGTCGCCTCATCTCATATAAAGCATAATAGAAATTTAGATACAAGCAAAATGCACGATGAGAATCTAATATCTGAGCATACCAGCAGAGGAATAATCATGGATTCTGAAATTCCCAGTGTTCAAAGTGCAAGATTTTCTTTTGACGATTCGAAGTTTTTTAGGCAAACATCATCTTTTCAATGCCCTGAAGTTGCTACTGTTTCAACCATAATCTCAAATACTTATCTAGATGATTCTGGTTCTACAGCTATGAGGGCAGGGCCTGCTTATGATTACAGGGCTTCGCAGTTGCAACAGCAGAAAGGGCAGGATCTGGTAAATATTACGGCATCTTCTTATTTACCGCTTTCTTTGTCTCCTGTTCTAGCTTCAACTGATTATGCACAGATAAAGTTGACAGGAAGTTCTCCATCCAACATTACATTGATGAACCCTTCCAGAGGATCTGGTATGCAGTTTTTTCAAAACTTGGATTCATCTTCTAATTCCGCCCAGAAAAGTTCCGAAGAAGCTGTTGCTGTCAATAAGAATTCCAGCAAGCCTAGTCCTGAGGATGATGCTGGGTCCATTGGTGGATTTGAAACTGAAAATGAAGGGTTGCAGATTCAATCTGGTGAAACGCAGCACCTTACTGCAACTAGGTATAACTGCATCCCTACTGCACGAGGAAATGCATCCTGTACATCTGCTACACAAGGCAATGATATAGTTGCAGCTGAAAGTAGCGGACGTAAAGATGATCATCCTGATGCATTCCAGTATCAAACTGGTAGAGCAAATGATGTCAGTGTCACTGACAGCAATGAAAATTTGACGTTTGTTACCTCAACACAGTCGGGCTCTTTCAGAAGAAATCATTCCTCAGATACTTCAGAGGATTTAAGGGTTACCCAAACAGGAAGTGATAAATGGTTAAGAAAACCACATCTTTCTGAAGTTACCACTTCATTGTCCGGTAATCTAAGTAACGGGGAGCAATTTGCTGATGCTTTGGAGCACATCTCATCGTCTCCGGAAGGTGATGAAAGTGGAGATTTTTTTTCTCCTTTATCAGTTGCACATTCTTATTTTGAAGATCATGCTTCTCCTTTGGCTTCCCCACATGTCAGGAACCAAGTACCTGGATATGAAGCTGCACAAATAAGTGTGGTGGATACCTCGACTTTAACAAAGCCTGTGGTTGTTGGGAGTTCACTGCAGATGGTGGTAGATAATTTAAGTGTTTCTCTTGCCGTTGATCCTGTAGGTCCACTAGATCCATTCTCAACCGAGCGTTCTGCGTACAATTTTCCAGCTGTTCCAGCTGATGGGGTGAATTCTGTCGGTTCAATAAACCAGTTTGATGAAGATGGTGGAGAACAAAATTGTGGATCTCGATCATATCAGGACATTGATATTGCAAAGAATTATAATCAGTCTGAGGGTCACTTGAATTCTGTGGATTTAAGTACCACAAGAGCTGCATCTGTAGAGTCGTCTGAAGTGCTCGATGGTGATTTTTCTAGCCATTTGCAAAGCTTACAATACGGAAGGCTCTGCCAGAACACCCTAAATTATGGACTGTATTCGTATTATCTTCCTGTTATGGTGCCATCAGTATATTTACAGGGTTATCATCCACTGGATGGCTCTATTAGACCATCCACAGACAACATCAACTTTCTAACCCAGACCATGGGCTATGACCCCCGGTTAGTACAGCTTGCTTCTCTGCAATCAGGTCCTAGCTGGTCATCCGGTGGTTATGATAGATATGAAAATGAGCGTCCAAGTTTTAGGCCTGGTACTCGAACATACGGAAATCCAGTAAGTATTATCCTCACTTTTATTATGGTTTTTTCTTTAAACTTTTGATCTTATAGTAGTTTACTTCCGCCAAAGTTTATCGTCATAGCATTGCTTCATGGAGGCTGGCTTGGCATGGCATTAGCTTTAATGCAGTCATGTCTTCATTATTGTAGTTGTCTTTGGGTTGATTAACAAATACTTATATAGACAGTTTGGACCTTTAGCATACTCGCGGTGATGTTTTGATAATAATATTTTACACTATGCTTTGTTTGATCATTGTTATTCTGGAAAGTGGCAATCATTGTTAAGTTGATAAATGCTTCATTGTTAAGTGTGGGCGGGGTGGGGAATTCCTTCCGCATTAATAGTTGGCTTTTTGATGCATGCAATAGTTTACACAATGCCAACTATTGCACATATTGTGGGAGCTATTTATTAGTATTTATGTGTCCAATCTATGACAGAAACATTGGGAGGCTGTGTAGTGGATCATAAGGTACATGAGAAGTACAATTAATTATTCACTGAACCCTAAAAGTATAAAGAATATTTTGATGCAAAGTGGGGAGCTGACACAGGTACATGAAAAAAATACTACAATGTACGGTAAATCTTCTTCTAAGGAGGTACCCCCATCAATTGTGTGTCAATATAGTTATATTATCAATAACATAAGCTAAATATATAGCTGTCATTGAAGCCATGGAGATAATCTAGCTCAAATGTTTTCAAGAAGAATTAAACCAATCATAAGAAGATTTTATTGTAACTATAAAAGTCTTATTCATTTGTTGCTTTGTAAAGTCTTAGGTAAACTTTATGAATAATGATACGAATGTTTTGTATTGAGAAGTATTTAGGCACCGGCCGCTAATTATATACATAAAAAATTATATTTCATTGGGAGATTATTAAGATATGAAGATTACTTGGCTTGTAGAAGAAACTTTTACCTAACTATCCTTAGCTTCTATAAATCTATTACCAATCATCTTCCAACATTATAGATTACTTGCCATAATCTACCTAGTGTAAATTCAAGTTTGTTATCAATCATTTCTAAGCATTATATAAGGAGATGATTTCATTATGCTGAAGCACCCAACAACTACAAGCAAATAAAAGAGAGAGGAGGGAGGGCTTAAGCTTTTAATTTTAATATGGAGAAACTATTGTAAAAAAATGATCTTAATTTATTAGAATTAAATGAAAATATGACATTAAATAGATTCATGTAGCCGATCCCATATTGTGGGATTAAGGCTTTGTTGTTGTTGTTGTTGTATGGAGAAACTATTGTAGCAGGAAGAGAGTATATGGAGAAGCTCTCAAGTGGGAAGGGAAGACGAAGATAATAGCACAAGTAACATCTTATTCTTCATATTCAACCATTATTTTCACAGAAGGTGTATGGATTTTCTCCCATTCATTTAAATGAGAAAGAAATGATTTTGATTCTTAACTTGGGTGTGAAAATAAATTTTTGATGTGTATTATCTTTTAATATTTACTAGAATATTGTATTTCTATGCTGCCATAGGCATAGGTGAATATCACCGAATAACGTAAACTCATGGTTTTATGATTGCATTCTTTGATGCTTATTTTCAATAGATTTTACTCAAAATTTCATCACCATCCAAAGAAAAGGCATGTAATTTCATTTTCTCTTAAAATTTAGTTTTGGTATTTGATTCTAACCATTCCTTTATCTTCAGAGACCTTTCTTTCGAGATCAACGTTTCTCTGGCAGAAGAAACCACAGGGGCCATCACTCTTATGTCAGGGTTGATAGGAAAGTCACAGAAGGAAGAAGGATCAATTCTCAGGCGCAATGTGGAAGTCTCCCAGATGATCGGAGGCCTTCTGATGTAAATCAAACAAGCAGAACAGATGAGCAGAGTCATGGAGCAGCAGACAGAGGAGGCTTCTCTGCTCATTCTTCTCCCAAAAAACCTTCCTCACCACATAACGAAAGGTAGCAGTTTCTTTTTCTTTTTCTTTTTATTCTCTCTTATTTTGTTTATACATAGATTTTTCATTTGAAATAATTGTAAATTACAGTCAACAGAAGTCAAATATGGCCTCCTTTTGAATCTTAGATTTGAATAGGATGGTGGTGGTTACCACAAAATTTGGTATTCCTTAAAATAGCAATGAGGAAAATTTGTTTTTGGGTAGCTTTTTTGATTATTTTTTGTCCCAGGAAAGACTTGCAAAGTCAACATTTGGTTGGCTGACAAAATTATGTTCTTATTTATGTTTTTTTTACAATAATATTCTTCAGAAAAATTGTTTTTGAAAAAGCATAAGGGAAACTATTTGTGGCAATTTGTTTATAGTTTTGCTTCTCAAACACATTTATAATCTTTATATTTGCCCTTAAATTTTTTTGTTATTTCCTAGATTTCTATACCAATAAGTTTTTTTTGCTCTGCTGGATTTATTAGAATGTGATAATTATATATATGTGTGTGTGTGTGTGTGCGCCACCAGCCGTGGTCTGTTGGCAGAACAGTCTCTTTGAATGTTTAAGTCTCCTCAGGTCATGGGTTCAACTCAACCTCTGGTCAGTTTGCCTGCAGTGAGGGCAGTCCTCGAATAGATGGACACATTAGGGTGGCTAGAGGCTCGTATAAAACTCTCTGACCATTCTTTTTTAAATATATATATATATATATATCCTAAAAAATTATCTTAATCATGCACAAATCTTGCGAATCTTGATTTACATTGGGGCTAAGAGTTTCACATATTTAATTAACTATACTCCAATGCAAATGCAAATGAGCTGTTTTGGTAAGATGAGTCAACTGACATCAAACATTGTTTGATTTGACTCCAAGTGAGCCAATATCATGCGTTGAAAGTAGAATAAGAATTTTTTAGTAATGTTTTTATCGAGCAAATGATCTCTAAATTTAACAAGCTTATAGTTAAATCAAACGTTCTATTGAGGCGAATTCATCAAGTTCAAGATCATTTAATTTTGACATCAAGGTATTTAGATACCCATAAAACATCATCCGATCAAAATTATCACTCTAGGTCGTCTGATGGATTGATTTGGATTCATGCAATAATTAAGAGGGATTTTGTTCAAAAAATTTATAAATATAACCCCACTTCTTCCATGAGGGGGATCTTGACTGGAAGGAGAAAGCTAAAGGAGCTCTAAGCTTTTGAGGGTCCAAAGCTTTACCATTGTTGGACCACCGTTGTCTGGCCATCGCCATCACCAGACCATCGCCATCGTCGAACTACAACTACCCAACCACAATCATTATCGACGGACCACCTCTACCAAGCCGTCACCATTATCACCACCGAACCACTGCTATTGGGTTGTCATTGTCAAAACATCACAACTAGACCACCACAGTCGTTGTAGCAAACCATTGTTATTAGGTTCTCACCACCGTTTGACCAATGCCATCAGGCTGCTATCATCGCCGAATTATCGCCCCTGTCAGACAACTGCTATCTGGCCATCGTTATCGGATTACTGTTGCCCGGTCACCATCGTCACTGCCATTGGACCATCAGCGATGTTGGACTATCATTGCCCGACCACTATCGTCGTCGTTGTCAAACCACTGCCGCTGCATTACTATTAACTACGACGCTAACATCAGATTTTTTGGCGCACAACCTCTACCATCAGTTTTACTACACAACATCTAGGTCGCCGCTTCCCTATCGTATTTTGTCGTTCCTCTAGCGGAAGTCACATCGATAATCCCATTTGTGTCATATTGCTTATGCTATTCAAGAGCCAGCGAATCTTATAACTTGTATCAACATAATGAAATCATTTTAACTGAGACAGACGTTGCGGTTTTTACCATTTT
Organism: Phalaenopsis equestris; assembly: GCF_001263595.1. Lineage (NCBI taxonomy): Eukaryota > Viridiplantae > Streptophyta > Magnoliopsida > Asparagales > Orchidaceae > Phalaenopsis > Phalaenopsis equestris. The sequence continues at coordinate 41,402 of NW_018164700.1, read as the reverse complement.
GAGTTTTCCACGTAAAATATTATTTTGTTCTCTCTGTATCTTTTTTCTTTTTATCTCCGCATGTGTCAAATATTTGCACATCATTAGGACATTAATATAGAATTCTACTGATGCAAATATACTAATAACAATAGTTTGACATCGTTTGTGGGAAATCACTCACTCCTCGCAAAATCTATGATATTTGCTAAATGACCGACAATTGTAATATCAATAATAATGGAGCATCCAGCTCCAATGCTCACCATTCTAAAGAACAACCTTCTATATCCTTGGACATCAAAACTTTGCTTTTTGCATCCCCAATAAGCACTATATTGCCAGGGAGGATGTTTCAGGTCTATCTTAGGGGGATTGAGTGTGTAGTATGGAATGGTCCAATAATATGGTTTGACAACTGATACATGCTCTTACATAAGGTTTGACAACTGATACATGCCTCGAGATCAACAATCAATGGAGAATAGCTCAATTGAGAATGCCCGTATGGGATCCCCTCCCCTCAATGATGAAATTCCTCCCTGCCAGAACAAAACGCCGACCTCTTTTATATTGCTAATTCCCTTCATTAATCTCATGTAACTAGACTTGCCCACAACCCTTCAACGCTCCCAAAAAACTTGGCACAACTGTCTTATTAATGTTTCTCAAAATATAAATCACGATGAGCTAAAAAGTGTCACACACAACACACGGCTTGGAATTAACCAAGGCAGTTACATACAGTTGGACGGTGAGAATTAAAATTTTTCATATTCATTTTATATAACTAACTTTTAATAAATGAATGAACCATTAATCAACTTAAATTAAAATAATATATTTAAATTCACATCGTTACTGGTTGTCTATTTTCTATAAAATTTTCCCTTATACCGCTTATCTTTTAATCAACTAATTAAACTTAAAAAGTTAGTTTAAGATAACTGTGAGCTAAATAAACCAGTGAATATTCGCACTCCTAAACTGCATTAAGATAAAGAAAAATAATAATAAACATACCAGTTAAATATTTAATAAATCAATATAAAGGTTTACTATAACAATAACATGTCTATATCATTATATATTTGTATAAGCATCATAGGAGCACCGTTAAAAATTATACTACTTAAAATATTTCAATATCAATATTCTTTTCCATTTATGTGCACAAATATTTTAGTTAATCATGCATGTATAAGAAGTCAATATAATCATATCATGTATGCGCTCATCACATTCAATTCAATATATTATATATAACATACATCAATGCATAATAGTAAGTAGTTACAAACATTGTCAATAACCGAAGAACATGTAAATCAAAATAAAACCTACAAAATAGTGGAGAAGAATCAAGATGTTACCATAGATTAAAAATACGAGTGCACATTTCGATAACAGACGATCTGCTTGCTCTTGTACTACTTGTATCAAATTATCACATATTCAATTATCGCTTAGTTGTGTTGTATTGTATTATTTTAATTAAGATTTTTTTAATTATTGTAATCAAAATTAATATTAAATAGTATTAATTTATACATTTACAATTAAAATCCTATCCTTTCTTTAGTACCAAGTTTAATCTTTAAATAATAAACTTATATATAATATATATGTATACTATTTATTAAATAACTTAAATAAATAAACTTATCCTTATAAAGCCGTTTGCCCTACTCCACCCACGTGAAACCCTTCCTCTGCACACGACTACATCCATTGTGCACGGGGGAGCTTCTTCCCTGCACGTGAGAGATGAATTGCACGCACGGGAGAGCTCTTCTACAACGTCCTCTTCGATTCCTTCGATCGGGAAAATATTTGTGTACATACGTCAGAGGTTATTCAGAGTCATAGAGGTTATATCTGAGTTATACCCCCTGTAATCTCTGTGTAATTCCCTTGTAACATCCGTATAAGTTATTTGTACCCATGAAATTACAGAAGCACGAAACTCATTTATATATTACAGTTATTTTACAAAAGGTTACAGGGATATAACCCCCTGAATAACCATTTATGTCCATTTATGTAGCGCTTCGATCGCGGCTCGACATCGACTTGTCTGCTCTTCGCCGACGCAGCCACCTCTACTACGCTTGAGCCTCCCACGCTACCGCTCCTCATCCTCCTCCCTTGCAATCGATTGAAAGTGCATCAGGAGGTGTCGTGTGAGTAGATTTCATGGTCCCTTCCTCTCTTCTGCTCACATGAAAAAAATGGTTGTATGAGGTAAGTCGCACCCTCCTTTCCCCCTCTCATCCTTTCTCTTTCTTTTTCCTCCATTTTTCTTCTTCTTTTGGACTTGCCTTGTCTTGCTCCGATGCATTGTTTTATAGAACTTAAGTGACCTCTAAGTTTCCGACTATTCGATTCCTCTCCTTCCTTTGACGATGGCCTGACTCGTCACTTCCTCCCCTTTCCTCATTTTCTCTTCCCCAATTAACTGAAACGGGACGTCATAGAGGGTCTTCACCCTTATCCAAGATAGTACTCCAACACCCATTCCCAACGGGCTTCAAACTCCCAAACATTGAGTTCGATGAGGGGGCAACCATCTAAATGGTTATTCACGTCAACATCTTAGACACGATTATGGTCGGGTAGTGCTTTTGTCTTTCACTTGGATAATAAGCTCATATAAGGATGTCAACATCTGAAATATAACCACAATTAAAGAAATACTCCACATCCAATATAATATTATTAGCAATTATCTCTCTCAACTTTTTTTTATAAATAAATAAATAAAATTCTATTAAAATAATTCAAGCTCTACATACAATCCCTGACTACATTTTTCCTCCCTGGATGACGACGTAGTCATATCCTCAAAAGGGCAGCAAAAAACTTTACCTTTAATTCGGGATCCATGTGACAATCGTCCTCTCTAAATTAGGGTACAATTTATCCCATGGGAATTCAACTCGACCTCTTCTATAAGGGATAGCATCGTCAATTAATACTTCGATCAACAATTTTGAATAGTTCCAACATCAACGGTAGATTTTAGTTGATCTCTTCCATTTAGAATAATGTTGCAGGTTAATACTCGAACAGATAGCCTCATATAGATCAAACATTATTGGAATACTTTCTTAGATTTTTTTCGCACGAGTTAACGTCATAGAGCAATGCTCCGATGAACAACTTCAAATGAGTCAAATATCCTTTGACTTTTTCAATGCAGACTAAAGTCATTAAGTAAAACTCCAACAAACAATCTCAAATAGATCAAATATTATATATAAGTGAATTTTATTCTACCTCTTCCAGACAGACCAATGTTATCGAGTAAAACTCCAACAAACAACCTCATGTTGTTCTGACATATACGATGGACCTCTTCAAGCTATATGCCAAGCCCAGTGTTGCTTGTTTCATGTTTTCTAATGGTTATGTCGCCCGTCAATCACTCTTATACGGTTGACTAACTACAATCTGCCACCCGTCTATCACTCTTATTTACATATCTTACGCCTAAACTTTGCTTTTTTTACATTTATACCACTCCAATCTTTCATATCACACAGAAATTACCACTATTTTAATTTCTAAAACGTTAGAAGTATTCCAATGCATGGCTAAGGTGAGATATATGTAAAAATTAAAGGTCGGGGGTCAGATATGTAAATACATAAGAATTGAGTGGTATATATATATAAATCTTCCTAATAATAATGATATGAACATGTAACCCCCAATTTAATGGTGCGTCTATTCATCACAAGTTTCCATATAACCTACAACAGAGCTTTCAATGGAGGAAGCTAATATTAACTCCTATATGAGCAAGACAATTTATCAAAGATTAACTATTCCTTCTAAGAAGATTTACGTACATACCACTCAATTCTTAGGAATTTATGTATCTAACATTTAAATTTTACTTTTACATGTATGTCACCTGAATCATGCATGAAAATATGTATTTCAAAATTAAAATAGTGGTATTTTTATATAATATGAAATATTGCATGGTATAAATATAAAAAAAAGCAAAGTTTAAGGGATGAATAGGTAAGTAAAAAAAATTTGTTGGTATGTAGGTAAACGCCCCAACTAATTAGTGAATAAATTACCCTTTCCACATGAATGAGAGAGAGAGAGAGAGAGTAAAATTCAAATATGATTTACGAACATATCACTCAACTATTGTGTAGGGCTTTCAATGGAGAAAATATTTCGTTCGCACGGTCAACCGCTGGCAGCCACGACACCATACACGCCAGTGGCGGGGGGGGGGGGGGGGGGGGGGGGGGAGACAGGCGAATGTCAGACAAAATATTTTTTCTTTTAAATGAGCCAAACTTGAGCAAGCTCATCAACTTTCGACTTTTTGTGTTGGGATCATTGAAAAATGAATTTGCTCAAATTTAACTCGTGTTTGAAAATATTTGTAAACAGTATGCTCTTCATTGGTTCGAATTAAATTAAATTTTGCTCGTAATCAACTGATCTTGGACTCGAAATAAGCTCAAATAAATTAAAAAGAATAAGTTTTTATTAAAAACATACAAGGAAAAACATAAACTCAAAATGTTATTACACAGCATAATTGCTCCTTTGAATATTGGTTGAATTTCATTCGAATGTTAACTGAATCTTTTTGAACCTTATTCCCATTGGACAAATTGCATTTGCATTTTGTTTGAATTTAGTTTGTATTTCGGACAAGGTTTGCATAAAGTTTGAAGAAGGTTAGAACATGGTTTGAACAAACTTTGATCGAGATTGGAATCATGTATGAATGCAGATCAAACTGAATAAGATTTGATACTAAGTGAGATTTAATGAATATTGCTCAATCAATATTCCCATATGATTAAAATATAATTTATTTTAGTATTATTTATTTTCATTATTTTTTCAAAATTAACTATTTATGTCATTTTATTATAAAATGCACATATTTAATGTACACGGACTGGACAATAAGCATTGCACTGCTCATCTTGAATATCGAGTTGGGCGGAGTAGATGAATGTTAAAAACTAGAGGCTAATGATCTCATAATGTCTAATATTGGAAAAAATATTGCATCAGGAGTCCAGATGTAGTTTTGCATTAAGACTTCAATCAGAGCCTGTCAAACGTACAAACAAACCTACCCATGTATTAAATTAAATTTTTTTTTTAAACTAAGATGGGTCTGCCTGTACATGTGACAGACCTTGATTCTATATTTTTTCCTAATATTGAATATCGAGACACATTATTTGACATTATTGAATTTTGTAGAAAGTAATATTTAATAAATGTGTTTCTAAAATTAATGCAAAGTAGAGCTTTTTGTTAGATCATTGAACTTGGGCCACTTTTTCCTGATTGATGATCCGAGCCTCAACAATCATAAATTGAAAATGCACATGTGATTGTAATTATCTAAAGGGCTACAATTATCTCAAGGTTGCAAATACTTTGCTATCCTAATAATTGTGACTTGTATGTGTTCAAATGTTGTAATGATTGTAAGAGCTTTACACAATGTATCTATTTGTGCTTTGTTTGATCTTTCATTTAAAATTGTTTCATATTAATTAGAATTCAAATGATCTTCTTGTTTTAATCATGACCGTCACTATAGCTCATTTGGGGAACTATTTTTTTGCTATTTTTTATAAATTTGTATCATGAATGTTAAAATTCCAAAAAATTATTTCATACGGACGGACAGCATTCTGACCGTAAATCAGGTGATCTACGGTCAGAATGTATTTTGGTGGGTCTCACTTAATTCTTTTTTAAAAAAAAAAATTGAAATATATCCTGAACAGAATCAGACACTGCATATAGAGATGCATGCAGTGTCCGTATGCAATAATTTCTCTAAAATATAGGGGTTTAAGAAAGCTTATAATTTTCAGAATAGCTTTTTAAAATATTTTCTAAAACACTTGTGAGTTTCCAGGAGCTTGTGGCTAGGAAAAAACAGAGCCAGCTGCGCCACACGTTTCTTGCCATCCACATTTCAAAGTCAATTACAGAGAAAGAAGTAGAAAACAACCAGCCAACAAAAAGCTAACGCGTGATCCTCGCTCTAAAACCGTGTAAACCCTTCTCGGCATCTTAAAAATCACATCTTCATATACTTCAGATCTTAAAAATCAAATTTTTATTTAGAAAACCAAGGCTTCCATCCTTCTTCTTCATGGATTCTCATCCAGATAACACAAATACTTCCTTCCACCCACAGCCTTCACCTGCCCAGCTCCTTTCCAGCGCCAAGGTGGTGGCGAACGCCGCCAAATCAGCTCTCCGCCATGAATCCGCAGAGTTAGACAAGGCGAAGCTGGCTGAGGCTGCTGAGGATCTTCTGAATGCTGCTTCTCACTATGGAAAGATTGAAGAGAAGAGCTATGGAAAGTATGTGCAAAAGGCAGAGAGCTATCTCCACCAGTACCACTATTCCCATTCCTCTTCTACTTCGCAGATTACTTCTTCCACTGCCCATTCTTCTTCAGCTGGCCACTCTGTTCATGGCGGAGGAGGAGTTTCGGATGGTGGATTTGGGGATTATCTGAAGCTTGCAGAGGGGTTTTTGAAGAAACATTAATAAAGCTTTTGTTCCCTCCCCCCCTCTCTCTCTCTCTCTCTCTCTCTCTCTCTCTCTCTCTCTCAATTTGGATTTAGTAATTCCTGTAAATCTAAGTTTTATGAATATTGAGGGGCTTTATTATATTTCGATAGATTGTTTGGCATATCTAATATCTTACTGTAAATTTTATATAAATACCATCCTATTTATGCACGCAAAAATATATTTAATTTTTTAAAAGTTGGAATTGTAATATTATTGATGTGATATGAAAGAGTTGAATGATTAAAGTGTAAAAAACAAAGTTTGGATGTAGATATAAAATTGCATAAGCTCAATGAAAGTATCCCTTGATATATTTCTGAAGTACAGAGCTTCACTATTCTCTTTAAGTAAATAAGATTGGTTACAGAGCTTGGATTGATTTATAAAAATTAATTCCATTGATTATAGATCATTTTTTTAGTGTTTAAGTGTCTTAATGACCTCTGATCTTAAGCCTGTTTGATTTTCACTCATCGAGGCGCTAAATTTAATTGCAAGCATGCCAAATTTGGATATCATCTGATGTTAAATTAATGTTTTAAAGCATTCAATCACACTTCATGTGCTAGATTTGAATTCACTCGAGATCAAATCGAATCACTTTAGTATCATTGGATTCATATTGCTTTGCTATCCAGTTTGGCTAAAAAAGTTATTGAAATCATAGTCTGGATGATATATACTTTTAATTTGTAAGTTATCTTATCTAATATGCATTAAGTTTCATGTATGATCATATAATTTTTTTTGATAAAATATCAATCATTAGATTCATTATGTCATTACAAAAGTCATAAAAAAACATAATGCTTTATGGAGGTTTTTGAATGCATATTAGAGATAGTACATGCCATTTGCAAGGAGGCATGAAAAAAAATTTGTTGAGATTTGTTATCTCATATAGATTGAGTGACAAGTGAGATTTTATCTTAGATTAATTGTACTTGATGAAATAAAAAACTTCTCAATATTTTGAGCTCTTTTAATCATTCAACAAAAAAAATCAATAAAAATTTTATGACAAGTATATCTAATGATAACATTTTTTCTGAAATGTGTATGATTCTAATGGATTATCTATTAAATCAAATGTTTGCTACCAAAATATTCATAGTAAGTGGTACAATAATTTTTATCTAATTTATAATTATATGGTTATATATATACATCAAAAGTGCACCAACACTAATTATAAGTAGATTTAATGTTCTAGAAGAAAAGAACATGAAGAATGAGGGTCCACTGACAGAAGACCATGAGACCTCACTAGTCTGACCAAGTGAAGCTGTCTGTGCCAAAGTTAGTGAGGCAAAGCCAACCAAACCACAAAACAAACCAAACCAAAGACGACCGAATGATACAAGAACGAGCCGTTCAAATAGAAACATGACAAAAGAATATCCGAGACAATAGTCACAAGCGAGCTAATCCAAGGAATATATGGTCCTCCCCTAGCATCTTCAACCATCCCAGAGAAACAGAAACGCACCTCATTATGGGTCAATGAACTACAACCAAGACATAATAATGGGTCGACCTATATTGAGCACACTCAATCAACAGAGCAGATCTCAGCTGTCCGAGTTGATCTTGTCGAACCAAAGCTAATTAAGCTTAGCCGATCGACCCAGCAATCAGTCAGACAATAAGCTCATTAATGTGAAATATGAGAAATTCCTCACAAGACCCTCTTTCAAGTAGGAGTAAAAATTAAACATCACCACATTGTATCATGTCTCCCAAAAATATGGATGCCATTTTATGAATAAGACTCGATTGACATAACATATTACTCTTCATTAATGTTCACTCCTCTCTCTCTCCTTGTCTCTTCTTACGTTTTATTTTTTGGGTGTGTCACGAACAAATCAGAATTCATATATATATATATTGAAAGGAATGGTTGAAGGCTATTATACGAGTCTCGGGCATCCCTCATGCGCCTAAGAATTTGAGTACCACACCTTACACTCGGGGGGGATCGAACCCTATACCAGAATGGACATACAACTGACAAGCAGATGCCCGATCAACTCATCTGAGTACGCGTCGTGTGTATATATATATAGTTGGTAGATCTAGTTTTACTGATTCATATGAAGGGAAGGGGAATGAAGTATAGTTGTTGAATGGCCACTCAAGACAATGTTAGAATACTAGAAATTAGAATTTAGAACGCTACATTCCGTAAGAATTGGGGCCCACCCACATCATTATTCATAATAATTTGACTTTTTTTCTTAATTATTTCCTTGGTGGATATAACTCCTAAGAAATAATAAAAGGGAATGTTGATTTAATTTATTATTACTCTCAACCAATTTATATCCGGACAAATAAGTAGGATAGGATTCTTATTTCCCCCTAAACACGAGCAAAGTCCTTGTGAAAAGAATCCAAGATAATAATAATAATAATAATAATTATTATTATTATTAATATATCATCTAGTATTAAGTAAACATTTATATTACTAATGCACCAAAATTTATAAAACCGGAAAAAAAAAAGATATTATTTGGGAGAAATTATTCCATACGGACACCACATGCATCGCATGTAGAGATACATGCGGTGTTCGATCTCCACCGTTGATCACCGCAATCAAATTGAAAAAAAAAATGTTGAAAGTGGGGCATACTAAAATACATATTTGCGGCGATCAACGGTGGAGATCGAATACCACATGCATTTCTGCATGCAGTGTCCGTATGGAGTAATTTTTTGTTATTTGGAGAGTAGCATTAGTCAAACACTTAAATCTATATATTTATAGTCCATGTTAGTTGATTAAACTAATTTTATTTCATTATTTTATCAACATCTACATCTCAAAGTGTCATAATCCAATAATAACTTTCAGAACTGCCTATTTTATTGCCCAACTGTACTACGTCCCTCATCCTCCAATTAAGAAAATAAAGTCTATACTTACATTTTGTTCATAGTAGAACTTCTTCATATGAAAATCATATGTTGATTTTACCGTTGGGGTTTTGATTTTCTGCATAAAAAGTTTCGATTTTTCTTAACAAATTGTTAGAGCCCCCTATCTATTTCTGATCGACATGAATGTTTCTTTATAAATCAGGAATTAATCAGTGATTATATAGAGACTATGGATGATAAACCCTTACAACCAGTTGTATTAATGCACATTTATTAGTCATTCCTCAAAATCCCAATACTGCAATTACTAATTTACTTCATATTTAAGGATTAACTCAAAGTAGAAACCTTTCTCAGAGAAGCAAATCTCTACCAGAGTCTGCTTAACCCACCCTCAACTTCCAACCTACAGATCTAAAAATAAAAGAACCAGATTTAAACCCTTTTTGTAACGTTGAGGTTAGGGCCCAAAACCTCCACATAAACGGCAATCATGGAAGCCATTATTCTATAATTCCGGTGAGAGTTCCCTTCCCCTTCTTGCCTTCAATCACCCTTTTCGCTTGCTTCAGTTTCTCCTCTGCAACTAACTCGGCTATCACGAAGATAAAAGAGACACCTTTGGCGGCTTACCTACATTAGTTGCTTGCACGTTCTGTTAAAGAGAGATGTAGAGGTCTTGGAACCAGGCTTGGGGTTATTAATTGAGTTTCCTTTTCCAACATTCTTCACTTCCTCGTTAAGGGAATGGCCCTAAAGGCATCGCTTTGAAACACTTTTTCTTGTTCTTGGGGTTTCTTTTCATCGCTATTTTTTTAATGCAGGCTGGGCGCTTTCTGGAGGATCTCGACATGGCGAGTGAAGGAAAGGTTCGATCTTTATTGGATTTTTGGAGTTTTTAGGGTTCCGTTTGATGATGTTTTTAGGATTTTGAGACGATCTTTTGTTCCTGTTTGGAACTGATTAGGGATTCTATACTGATTCTCATTTTTTTCTGAAATCTGAGGTATTTTGATGAGGAATGGTTTCTGTTTACAGTTTTGATTGGTATTTGAAATCGAAACGGTTTCTCTTTGTAGGAATTTTGTTCTTCATTTCTCGCCATGGAGGTCTTCTCCTTCTTCCTGTCTGCAAACTGAGAACTTGCTCCTCTGCTTGACTTCGTTTGGCTCTTCTTTTTCTTCTTGATGTTCCTGCGAATCATCCTTTGAAAGTTAATTTCACTTTTAATGCTTTCAATTTCTTTGATTATTAAGCCTTTTTGACTTTCCATTGTTCGGATCATGAAGATATATTAATATTGAGTTTTTAGTTAGCTGTAATCTGAAGTTTGCAGGTTTCTTCCCCTCACTTTGTTTGTTGTTCTTTTCCTTGTAATTTTACCTTGAGCAACTCTATGGGGGCTGTTAAGCTACTTCTGCAATTTAATTCAAGTACTAATGCAATCCAGATCAAATAAATCCGGCGGCATTATGAAAACTATTTGTCATGATATATATTAAATCTTATTAAATCTTGGTGAAATATTTGGCATTTATTTTAAATTTTGTTGTCTTCTTGGGCTGCTTTGGCTTTCCATTTTATTAAAATTCAAGTGAGATTTACATACATCCACTCAATTCCTATGTATTTATATATCTAACACCTAAACTTCAATTTTGACATACTTACCTATGCATGAGTCAATGACAAATTATGTTTCACTTGTTTAAAGTTAAAATGGTGGTATTTTTAATGTGATGTGAAAGATTTAAGTGTTAGAAATGTAAAAGGTAAAATTTACATGTTAGATATGTAAATACGGAAGAATCGGGTGATATGTATGTTGATGCCACAAAATACAATGCCTTCGTAGCTCTAATACTTTTTTTTTTTTCACTTAATTTCTTCTTTTTTGATCAGTCTTTATATTTTTCTTTCTTTTTTATCCACAGTTTGAAGGAGTCTAAGCCTTGAACCCATTGTTACAACCACAATCATACAAGTAAGCCCAATCAACATATTGTCAAATTTGGTTTTTTATGTGGTTAAGTAGTGCGCTTAGTCTCTGAAATGTGATTTTTTTCATTTTTTTCCCCTTTAAACTTGACTATTTGCAGCCTTCACCAGGGAAGCTCTACTTCTTTTTTCGCTTCATGGAGAAAGATTCAATAGAGAATGGTATCAAACCAAAAGAAGGATTAGAGAAGAAGTCTAGGGGTCCAATGTTTCTTTCTAATGCTTATCACAAGGTCCAGTCTCGATATCTGAAAGCGCCGAGGAGTTCTTGTCATGATTTTTGCAAATACGGTCATAAACACGTGGTCAACGATGAAGTAAAGCATACTGTTTTCAGAAGGTTTATGGCAAATAACATTGCCGCGGATGCCTTGCAGAATCATGTGAGTGATCTGAGTATTGGTGAGAGGAGGAAGAGCTCAGGGTTGAAGATGAAGGCTTCCGATAAAGCAAATAGCATCGAATCTCCAACGAAAACAATTCCTCAGGATTCTGTTCAGATGAGAAGTTTGAATTCAAACAAGAAGAAGAAGAAGAAGAAGAAGAAGAAGAAGCAAACTGTGCAACCAAATGCTTCGCTTGTAATGGAGCCCTCCCCATCCAGACAAAACAAACTGAAGGCCTCTACTGCAATTAGTTCCGGCAGTGGCCCATCATATATGAAGGAAACTATTACATCTTCTGCACTGAGAGTGAAGAGTGAAAAGAAGATGGCTGTAAGGAACCTTTCTGGATCTTCTGAATTACAGAGTGAGAAAAAAAATGTTTCTGTTTCTTCTAAAAAGATTGATAGTTGTGCAAAACCTGCAATTTCTTTGAAAGGCAGGGTGCCATTGGTGAGATCTGCAGCTCAATTGAATGCCACTAGGAACCTGGAAGGCTCAAGAGATTTAGACATTAAACTCAGCAAGAGCTTCAAAATACACAGAGTTGGGGACAGAAAATTTAAAAATATAGAGAATGCGACAAACATAAGATACAAAAAACATGATGGTGGTGTTGACTTCAATGTGAACCTTCAGAAAATCATTGAAGAGAAATGTGAGAATGAAATCATGGATGTCAATGGTGAGATCTTCATCAAGGAAGGTGACGGATGTGCATCGGAGCCTTGTGTCAGTGAACTATCAGAATTCGAGGATGCGAATAGAAAGCAAAGCTGTGAACTTTCAGAGCAACAAGATAAGAGAAGACTAAGAAGAACTCCATATGTTCAACCAGATAATGGTTCTTCCTTGCCTTACAAGATGAAGTTTAAGAGAGGGAGAGTTATCGATATTAGGCCAACAGAGAACGTAGGTCCCAGAAGGCTCAGATTCAGGAGGGGAAGAGTGCTTGATGAGAACTCTAATGGCGAAGTTATGAAGAGAATCCTTAGAAGGAGAGACAAGGGTGAAATGAAAGCTCCTGGTTCAGTAGTAACTCATGCTAATTCATCAGAAGCTGGAGCTGTGATGTTGAAGCACCAAGATGCGCAGGAGAAGAAAGATATTCAAGCTCTCTTCAATCATGTGATTGAAGAAACTGCAAGCAAGCTTGTGGAGACGAGGAAGAGCAAGGTGAAAGCTTTGGTGGGAGCTTTTGAGACCGTGATCTCACTTCAGGAGAACAGAGCAGCACAGATAGTATGAGTTTTCAGAAGTTTAGTTGCGCCCTTTGGTTGTGTGGTGTTGAAATGTTTGGCAGTATTTCTACAAAATAAAACTGTAAAATTGCTTTAACTTGTATGGAATAAGGCTTTGGGATTGTGTAAATAATGGCATTATGAGCTTTAGTTGGGCTTGTGCGCATTTTTTTATTGAGATTTGCTTCACAGATTTTGGCTTGAAGGATTGTGTATGTTTTGTGCAAGTTGCAATATTGACCAAACAACATTTCTCAGGTTTTAATCAAGTTGATAGGGAACTGTTAATGAAAAAAGAAAAAGAAATACATTTATCGATGATAAATTCAATCATCCATTAATTATATTCTAACCAAATGTGCGCGAAGCTGCAGCGTGTTGGAGGAGGGCTCAAGTTCCCTTTGCTATAATGCGCCAATTCTTTTATGACAAATGCCCCACAATAAATAAAGAAAAGCTTACACCTGTGCATAGAAAATGTGTTTGCATGAAACTTGAAGCAATCTGACGACCCAAGAAAGAATGACACGGTAAAGCTAGACGCACTAGAAAGCTATCCAATGGTCTGAAAAATCAATTGGCTTATCCAAGCCAAAGAACAGTCTGAATCGGTTCAACGAAGCCTAAACGGCTCCTTTTGATGTCAAAGGCAACCAAGGGCTCCGTTGAGACATCATGAAGTCACGCGCTTCAACCACCCTCAGCTGGATCTCCTCGCCTAAAGGATATCCGTCGAGTTATTGTGACTCACCCTCTGCCCAATAACCTAGTTTCACCTAGCTGGCAAGAGCTCTCCAAGCAGAAATTAGGGTTGGACGGATCAATATATCAGACCGACGGGAATCAACTGATTGTATCATTCTCCCCGATCGTCTCCAGCAGCTCAACCGATCAGCCTTGCTTGAAGATCCAACCGGTAGATAGTCCCTATCCATCTGGTCGACCTGTAGCACGAGTCGCTTCACTTCATTGACCCAGTCAACCAAGCCCAAGACAGACCCTGAGCCCACAAAAATACAATCTCTAAAATATCCCGTACAAATCCCATCTAAGTACGGGTATAATTATAACTTCAACTCTTGAACCCCCTAATCTATAAATAATAGGTCATTTCATGAATAAAAAATTACACAATTTTCTCGTTTTTATTATTCATAGTGCACTCGTCTCTATCTATTTTTCTTTCTTCTGTCTTACACTTTATTTCTTGTGTGTGATTCACAAGACAATCTAAAACTCAACAATACCATACAATTACAAAACTAATTCATGCAAATTTTTTTATTTACATGTTACATACATACCAATCAATTCTTATAACTTTACATATCCAACACAAAAAACTGCAATTTTCACACATTTCTTTTCTTACTAGTACTTGAAAAGATGTATCTCACTTATTTTAAAGTTAAGATAATAATTTTTTTATGTGATATGGAATATTTTGATAGTCTAAATGCAAAAAAGTAAATTCAAGTGCTAGACTTGTAAATACATAAGAATTGGATAGTACTATGGTTATAAATGAGTTGAGTTTGAACAAGCTCAGATTTGATTCTTGTTCAGCTCATTCGAAATGAATCTTGTTCGAATTGGCTCATGTTTGAAATTGCTCATGAGCAATGTGTTCGCATTCAACTTAAAATTTGTTAATTTAAATTAATTAGAAAAATATATGTAGGATGTTGTATTCAATCAAGCACCATTTTTATACAGAAAAAAACAGAGCCACACAAATTATGATAATTTAAACCTAGATATAAATATAAATAATATATTATAACATAAATAATATATATAATATATATAATATTCCTATTTCGAGCTGAAACAAGCCAAACACAATCAAAGGGTTGTTCGTGTTTAGCTTGTTTACAATTAGAGCTTAAAATTACTTTTCATGTTTGACGCGTTTACTTAACAAACAATTCCAGCATCGACTATAATTTAACGAGTCAAACACGAGCTGCTTTCAAACAACAAACTTTTTTGAGAGCCATAGCTGGTCCGTATTTAAACGCCTCATACATTTATATTACTTGGAACCTCAAATTTTATATAATTACACAAAATATAAAATGTTTATTATCGAAATATCTAGTGATTATGCACATTTAAATTTGTTGCTCTACCATTGCTTTCAATCAAATAGCCGTTAAATCGAAAGCAGCATATAAATGTAAATAAATCAAAGTCAGCCCAATTTGTCAACCCATTTACAATAGCTTTTATTGAAGCTGTGGAAAGAATGTACATTGCAGGTGGGGTGCAAAACTTTGACCTTATATAGAAGAAAAATTAGAATTTTATTTTTAATAAATTATTAATTTAATTTCGAACTCTAATATTAATATTTAAGCATGATGGATGACAGAGAAATGGGTATGGTTGAAATTAATTTGGACAATTGATAAAGTGAAGGGTACATTTCTAATTTCTAAAATTACAAATATATCAAACTCAGTTGACAAATTAATAATAACAATTAAAAAAAAACAAAATAAAAATGCATCAACACATTATGAGCAGAATATGAAACAGCTGCACTGAAACAGAACTCCAAAATATTTGCAGAACCCAAAAACCACTCTGAATTATTCTAAATCCCCAAAGAAAACTTGCATTGCAAGAGTAAAATAGCAGGTCTGACACTGTACTTAGCACTGTAAGCAACATGCAACAAAATGCAGCAGGAAACAGTATCCATGGCACAACAAAATGACACAGGAAAAATAAATGAATAACTAATGCAAAAGTTTCATTTTGTTCAGAGAATCATAAAATAGTACATCGACATCTGTTTCCTTTGGAATTGTTCCCATCATCTTTTTCTGTTGAGCGAAAAAAAGTATCAAAAATGTCAATATATTATTCAACAATCAGGAATTTTTTTTAGGGAAATGGTATAAAAAAAGGAAAATCTGCACGCATAGCACACAATTCTTAAGTATTTACATATTTGTACTTGTATACCATCCAAACATTTCATATCGCATAAAAAATAGCACCATTTTAACTTTTAAAAAGTAAAATCTATCTTTTCATACATCGGTAAGGTAGCATGTATATAAAATTTGATGTTTAGGTGTTCGATAATATACATATATGGGAATTGAATGGTATGCATTTGAAGCTTTCTTCTAAATTTAATGGATGCTGTATGGCTATCAAGACAAATGACTCATGTAATTTGTAGATTTTAATAAAATTGGCTTGCTCGACCCGATTTGCTATTGACCCAAAAAAAAAGAGTAGAGAATGAAAGAAAATATGTACCAATTCCTCGGTCCTGCGAAGGGGGCTTCACAACAACATGCATGGTTGTGACACCAGTGAGATCACATATTGCGCTTCTGCACTCGGCCAGTGTTTTGTTGTTCTCTAATATCTTTCCGGCGTTTATCAACTTAAGATCGTTTATTGTCTTCGGGCCATTCTCCAACTCTGTCAGAAGCGGTTGGAAGAAAATTATATAACAAATGTTGGTGATATATCTACAACTATTTGGGAGAAGTAAAATCAGCTTGATATTATCATTCGATGCAGAAGAAATTTCCACAATTCTTTTATTTTTTCAGTTCATATGGAAGAAAGTAGCAAAGCTTTCTGAATCTTTTAGTGGAATGTAGAATAAAGAGTAACTATCATAAAAGAAAGAGTTATTGCAAACATAACACATAGATTTGTTGAACATGCATGAAATTTCCAAGACCCCAGATCATTTCTTTTTCTATATTAATCCAATACAAACAATTCGATCAACAGTGTAGTATTTTAATCATAATTAACGGAAAATTTCTAATCAGCACTTCAGTACTTTTCAGCAGCTCTTTTACCATAAGTTATAATAAAACTTAATATGCTACCTTCCTATCTAGTGAAAGAAAGGGGGTTAAGTAGTTCATAGCGGTGCTTAGCGAACGTCGATATGCCTAACCCATAAGAACAGCATGCATAATAAACAGCACAAAAGATTTGATGCCACAGTATTGTACAATTTTATGAGAGCTGCTCCGAAAAAAAGAGAATTTTCAATGTAGCTTCTATAACAACAACAACAAGAACCTTTATCCCACTAAGTGGGGTCAGCTACATGAATCCTCTTCATTGAAAATTTTAATAAACCTGGCTTCCCTGGTCCAATTTACCATTGAAAAAAGAAAAAAAAAAGTAGAAAATGGAAGAGAATATGTGCCAATTCCTCAGTCCTGCTAAGGGAACTTCACAACAACATGCATGGTTGTAACACCAGAGAGAACATATATTGCGCTTCTGCACTCTGCCAGTGTTTTGTTGTTCTCTGATATCTTTCCCTAACTTTCAGGCGTTTATCAACTTAAAATCATTTATCGACTTTGGGCCATTCTCCAACTCTGTTAAAAGCAGTTGGAAGAGAATAAAAAACAAATGTTGGTGATATATCTATGACTATTTGGGAGAAGTAAAATCAGCTTGGTATTATTATTCGATGCAGAATAAATAGCAAATGTTCATATTTCTTCTGCATCGAATGATAATACACTGATTTTATTTCTCCCAACTAGTTGTAGATATATAACCCACATGCTTCTAACAGAGTTGGAGAATGGCCCAAAGACGATAAATGATCTTTGAGTTGATAAACTTTGGAAAGATATTAGAGGACAACAAAACGCTGGCAGAGTGCAGAAGCGCAATATGTGATCTCTCTGGTGTCACAGCCATGCATGTTGTTGTGAAGTCCCCTTTGCAGGACCGAGGAATTGGTACATATTCTCTTGCATTTCTTACTTTTTTTCTTATTTAAATGGCATATCAAACCAAGCAAGCCAACGTTATTAAAATTTACAAATTACATCAGTCATATGGCTTGATCAATGGCTTCTATGATATAAAATAAAAAAATCTAATGGCAGTGGACATAAGACCATAGAATACAGACGGGGCCGACTGAGCTATCTCTGAAGGATGTCTCTGATCTTGCCACTACAAAAATTTGAGCTTGTAAAACATAAATCCATGTATAAAAGAGAAAATTCTAAGTAAAATCTTCCCCTCTGACACACAGTGTGTAATCTACCCAAGGACTCCTACTAACTCGGTATCATGTAATTGGCTCTAGATTACTCTATCATCATCTTACTTTCAGTTTCTTCATTACTGCAATACACTATACATTTCACTTATTAACCTTAGCTTTGTTTTCCTTAACTTTATTTGTTCCTGGATTTATGGAGTAATCTCATGAACGTAATCTCTCTCAGCTTGATTGGTCTCCAGTATGCTGGAATAAGAATTTATCATATATCATAGATTCTATCTAGTTTGAGCTCCATATTAAAATTAACATGTCAAGCATCAATACAAAAAATAGTTAATTTCTGACAGAAAAATGCAATAATAACATTCAGTCAAATTTTCTAATGATATATTGAACGATGTATGTGATTCAGTGCATCGAGCAAAAATAGTTCCCACACAACTGCATTTGTGAAAACAAAATAGAAAAAAATTCCTTCAATATGTTTGTGAGTGGTGCTAGCAAAACAAAATTTATTTGAGTTAATCTGAAACATGGACTTAAAGACTAATGTGTATCATTCATTGACTATAAAGACTCGTGAGTGTTAGTGTTCAACAAAATGATCAAGTTAAGAACATTAACAAGGCAACTACAATTTCTTGAATATTTTCATGAGTTTGAAAGTTTTCTAAGCTGAACATTATTTGCCTAAACATATTATTGTCATTAACATGTTTCATTAAAGTCATAAATAATAAATTAATCATAAATTAAAAATTTATCGCTTAAAATCCATACATTAGGCTTGCTATATATCTTTAAATTTTGAGAAAAAATTATGATTATCCCCTAGCTAGGACCACTGGACCTTTGATCAATATTTCTAAGAGAGAACACTTTGACGCCTCACTTACTGCCTATGTACCACGCAATACAGCCAAAAGATCAAATTTGATTTTATTAAAAATTTATAGCACATAATTACTTCTAAATAGATGACTCAGACGCAAAAGAAAAAAATTACTGTTACAAAATTTTAGATCGAATTTGCACCAGAACCTAGAGTAGAATATGAACCAAAGTCTTATCGCCCACAAAACCTAATTTGAATGTATTTCAAAATTTAAATTAAAGAATTTGTACACACTAAATAAATCCATTGAAAAATCTAATAATATAACTTATAGCCCCATGAAAATAACTCTAATTCTATGTATCACGCTAAAATCAATTTTATTTTTAGTTCATAGTTTCTTTATTTACAAATTTATAAAAATAATGGTATTATGAAAATCAAATTACATCAAGATATCATTTGAATTTACAAACAGTTTGTGAAATTAAAATTCTATTCGTCCAGTCACATCAAAATATGCATAATTCATTACTATTAAACTTTAAATCATTGGATTATTTTTTATATGGAGGTTGTTTGTTAGTATGATAGATGAATGATACCTATGTGATTTTTTAGTTTTCAGAAAAAACTTGATTGAATTTAAAATTATAATTTTAAAATTTCATCATTTTCTCTTTGAATTAATTGGAGTACATACGGTAGAAAGCATGTATATTTTGCCATTAAACTTACATGTATCATATCCTATTGCATTATTGGTCATATGTATGATTCATAAAAAAAAAAATATTAGCAGAAAACTTCTTTTTAAGTATGACAATTACAAATCTATTGTAGATTTGAATAATTTGAAATTCAAATAGCAAAAAAATAAGTCCTAAATCTTGAGAGGTTACTTCTAAACCTAAAAAATTTAACTAAAAAAAAGAGAAGCCAAGCAACAAATAGGAAAGGCTACCATATAAAAGTTGAAAATATATAAGAAAATGTTACAGTCCATTTTTAGTATACACAATTTCATTAATATGACGAGCCATCAGCCAATGTAGTGAATCCGCTCTCTTTCCTTTTCCCACAAAATTAAAATTCAATCCATTGTATATTTATTTTTCAAATGGTCATAATAAGCTTACTATAAATCATATTTACATTACAAAGTTGTATTGCCTTAGATTTCTGAAGTAGCAGGCAAAGGTTCAAATCTTAGCAAAACGAAAAAAAATGGAAACTACATAAATATATTATGATTCATAGATAATTCTACCATCAAAACCTCAGTCACTCCAAAATCTATTGGAAGAATATCAACTAAATATTTCATTGGATTAAATTTTTAATAAGCCAAGTAGAATTGATGGGGACTTGCAATCTCTATTGAGGCCAAATGTTTAAATTTTTGCTAACTCTTGCTTGCGATGCAACCAAGTCATCCTTTTGTTTCCTATTTGGTGGATTATTCAATTACTGAGTTTGACTCCTACAACTTTTTATTATTGCCCTCCTGTAACTTTATATTTGTACTACAGCTTATGGATCTACAATTGATTGTGATTTTCATAGGTCGTTAGCAATTCTATAATAAAGCTTCTTAATATGGTTGCATACTTGGACCTACTTTTCAAGGCTTTTCTATTTTTGAATAGCACTTTCCTAGCAACATATTTTCCGTAAAAGCTAAATTATAGGTAATTCCCTTCTTGGATTCACAATTATAAATTGGGGACTAAGGCGCATACAAAAACACTATTAGTACTTGAAACAAAAAAATCTTATTGAATGTGCCATTCCTTCCACTTCAAATTCAATTCATAGATCAGGAGACTAAAAGACGTCCAAGATGACTCGATATATAAGCAACAAACTTGCTTTATGTAAATTATTTCCCTTCATCTTTGTTTTCCTATCTTACATCAGCCTTCCATTAGATTGTAACCTTACAAACTTCAAATTTCAATTCATAGATCAAGTGACTAAACCCCTCCCAGCAGCCCCCTTTACTGTCACCAGCCTCCCCTGCCTAGTCCTTGCTGCTTCCCTTCCTCCAGAAGCCTCCCTAGTGCAGCCATAACCTCTCGACCACCCAACACCTGCTGTCCAGCCAGTTCATCACCTTTACCCTGCCCTAGGATCTTGTCTTATGTTTTTAGTGTTTATTTTCTGTTTGAAAAGCTGTTGCTGTAATCGATTTGAATTTCAACAATAATATTTTCATTTCTATTGTGATTTGGGTTAACTCAAACATCAATTATTGCAACACTTTCCAAATGTTCTAAGCACATAAAAATGCCATAAATCCCAAAATAGCACAAAGAAACATATCCAACATCAGCAATCTTCTAGCACAACACCACACGAGAAGCATTTAACAAAACAAACCATGGATACATCCGGCATTGCTCAAAAAATTTATTTACATCACAATATTTTTATGCTAACAAAATGATCAAATTAGAAAATCAGAAGCATCATTTAAAGTATACAATGGTACCTCATATGAAGACTTCACAAATTTGACAAATCATCACTACAACCACTTTGCACATTGAATATGCAAGTCAAATTCAAAGATTCCAGCACATAAGTAGTAAATATCACCAAGCTAATTGGAAATTTCTTTCCAAAAAAGATTTTGATAGCATGCCATTTCCAACTAAACACAAGCTGGCCGATTCAGCGAACATATGTCATGAAATTGATTAGTCTGGACTCGGGTTGTCTTAACATTTCTGATTATTAAACAAATCAGTGAACAGAAATGTAATTATATGGACAATGAGTCTATTCCATTTAACTATAAGTTTAAGGGAGCCTTAGAAGAAGTAGAGAATATAGATTTTGATAGTTACTCTATATTGGACTTTGAATATGACATTTTATTAGTGGATATGAAATTGAATAGTAATATCATGGCTTGCAACAATATTATTGTTTGTTGCTTATATTCCAATAATTTAGTGCAAGTATATATTGATACTGATGGGCAAAACAAGTTTGATAAAATAGTAAGTGGAACAAAATTATATCCGTTTTTTTTGTTGAGTGCAAAGAAGCAAATGGAGAGCATAAAAAGCATAATGCGCAGAAAAAAAAAAAAGATGCTAGGGGGGTGAATATGCACATTGTAAGATGCTTATTGTAACTACATCTTTATAAGAAGAGAAATTTTGTTTTAGGCAGCTCATCTAAGAGTAAGGATGTAATTATAGATCACATCACATAGTCTTAAGGAGGCGATAGCGAGGATGTTTGCTGCATACATAATCAAAATCAATCACTAGCAGCTCAAATGTGACGAATAAGAAGGTAAAATAAAGATGCTACTGCTTAGCCTGAAGAGTACTATCAAGCAAGAAATAAGTAGGTTGGGGAAGATGGCTTTAACATGAAAACATAAATATGCAGCATGAAAAAAATTATATATATATATATATATATATATATATATATATATAATTGTTTT
>NW_018164700.1:6972-18452 GCF_001263595.1 Phalaenopsis equestris | reverse complement strand
TGCAAACTACAAAAATGAAGTTTCTTATAAAACACTAAAACAGGGAAAATGAAAGATTTAATTGAGCTACATTTTTTTTTTCACGACTACATTCCTTCGCAGCATACACAATTCTAAGTTGCATCATAAGTTGGGTTGTAATATTCTATAATTGAAAAGGCCCACTAAAACTACTAACACATGAAAACTAGCTGTTGAACCACAAAACAGTATTAGAAGAGAAGTTTTGGTTCATGTGGAAACACGTTGAAAACAAACTTAGAGATATGCAATTTACTGAAGGCTCAAAGACTTTCAAATAGCCAACATGAGAAGAATATGTGATTTTATAGACTAGAAGGGCATTTTCAAAGATATAAATATCCAAAATTTGACTAATGATAACTTGTTTAATCACATGAACCTGCTTAACAATTATTTTTAATAAATATTAGGGGTATGTGATACCTGCAAGACCATTAGGATTTACATGTGAAACAATGCTAAAGATCCAATTGTAAGACTTCTAAAAATATGGGACAACATGAAGCAACCTCTTAACCACTAAGACTCGGGTAATAATTTACCAAAGATTTTATCAATCAATTTCTTAGAGCATTTTTTATCCTATATTATGCCTACCCAAACCATTAAGCTATCTTTTTTACAATCAAATATTCATTTAATGTTACTCCTACAATCCCTATCAACAATATTTTATGGCCCACAAAAGCATGCACAACGCCATATTGGAAACTAAGAACATATAAATCAAATAACATCAAGAGGGTAACACTAAAACACCATTAGAATTACTGCAAATGTATTTATTAAGTAACCATAGTATGATTATCCTATCCATATTTAAAATTGTGCAACTTGAGGAACACATCAACACAATTGAGTAGATGTGGGTCTCGAGCAAATCAGCCGAGGCGTACACCTCGCATTTGGTGAGGCACACCCTCGCTTCAATTAGAAGGAGGCATGTGTATCCTTCATTTTATTTTTATTTCCTTAATTTTAATGTTACTCCTACAATCCCTCTCAGCAAAAATTTACAGCAGATTTCACTATAGTGTTGTTGAAAATATGGATGTTCATTTTTTTAAACATCTTTTTTTTTTTTGGTGAGAATCATGTATTCCCAAACCTTTAATTGAAAAATAAATAAATAAACACATTGCATGCTATTTCATGTTGAATAACATTTGGAAATACTTTCATAACCAAAAAGGATAAAAGACTCGATGAATATCAATTTATTTGCATATAGGCATTTTTAAACTATTCTTATTTATCACCTAACCACATATTTAGAGTAAAATAAGTTTTTTTTTAATGTTAAATAGATATTGATTTATAAATAACAAAATTATATAATATAATTCAGATAACCATAGTAATTGATTTATAAGTAAACTTATATTTTTATCAAGAACCTAATTTATCTATAAAATAGCTTAGATATGCATTATAAATAAAACATTTCATGAAATATACTTGTAAAGAACACAAGAAAAGCTAAAATGTACGATGCCACATCATAAGAGTGACCTAAATGCAAATTCCATATGATAGAGAAGCTTTGCTCATCATATGGGTGCCTTCAGAATAACTAGCATTAATAACTCTTAAAGTGATTATCTTATTCAATGAATTATGGCTAGGAATGCATTATGAAAATAGCCAAAAGAAGAATTGAATAAAATTAGCATAAACAAATGTGTTTAAAGTCACGTAGGAGTGGACGCACGATGTGCAATAAAGAACAAAAATTGGGGCTAGAACAAAATAATTAATGCAATGGAAAGTTGAAACTCCTTACAATCCCATTCCATATAGATTCTTTTATATGCAAGAAGAAGCCAATAAAAATTTTTTTCCTTAAAACTTTTCATTACTAAAAAATAATGCCAAAGTGCTATGGAATAGGGGTTGTGACTGGAATAAAATAGGCAATCAATGTGAGAATGGAATTAAAACTCTTACCCATTCCACTCCACATGCATTTTTCTCATATGTGGGTAGGAAAAATACTATAGAAAATGACAATTCCTATGAAAACTAAACCTAAAAAACAAACTCTTTCTACCTTGAGAACTCCATCAAATATCCTTGAAAGGCAAGTACCACCACAATATCATGTCATATGTCTTAACCTAGATAGCAAATTCTTCAAAGAACACGGAGAGGAACAAAATTAACATTAAAAGTTATGAAATTTTTGAGAATTTGAAAGAAGAAAAACATGCATGAAAAAAATTGCAGAGAAGATAAAACAAAATAAAGAGTAGGAAAACTAGCCTCATCTTTAGTCATGTATGTTAGAACATAATAAGTATTCTCCCACATCTTGGGCTATGGGCTAAATAGCATGGCTCCAATCATAACCCCTCAATTGTGATATTATTTTAAAGTTAGTGAAGCTTAGTAGCATTCTAGCAGGTGATTTTGAAAACAAGAAATAAAAATGCAAAATATTCATTACATATAAATTACATTAGTTTTCATCGAAAGCCTTGTTGGTTCAATGGCCAAACAGTAAACGCATATGTAAAACCCAACCTCCTGCAATGGAGAATAAGGGAGAAGCTAACATGACAACATAAGCCTAATAAATATATGAACAAAAAAATTGCAGCGACTTGAGAGAAAAAAAAAGGACCAAACCCTTATAAATGCCGATTATTCTCAAAAGCAAACTTGAACAATTTCATGACAAACGTTGCCATAAAGCTGAAAACATATCAAGCAATATTGAGCAAATGAAAATATTCCTTACTATAATAAAATTAAAAACTAAATTAAAGTGCCAAAATGAATCCAAATCAAACAAAATCTCAAAGCAAAAATGAATTTTATCAACACAAAACAAACACCCTCAATTAAATTTGTCTAACTCAACCAAAAAGAATAGTTAATATAACTATGGTTCGGACCTAATCCAACTATTTGGTGACTTGTTCTGCCCCCACCCATGCGGTCTGTTAAAAAGGGCAGCAACTTGTTTGTAAAAATAGTTGTTGACCTGTTGTGGTAAAAGTAAACTCTTTTAAAGTTGATGAAATAACTGAATATTATAGACATTTTTTGTATTTCAAAAAAAAAAAAGATAGAAAAAAAAAAAACATATGACAACTTTCTTACAGCTACCGCACTCAAACATATATGGTTGTAAAAAATTACTTGTCAGCACAAAAAATTTTAAAAAGCAGCAAAATAATTACAGTCAAACCTAATTGTTGCAATGATTTAAAATGCAAAACAGCAAAAAACTATCCCAAACTGGCCCTTAATCATGCATTTGAATAAGCTTATGGAAAGCAAAGATTATTAAAAGACACACAAGGTGTCCTTCAATTAATAAGGACAGTATTAAAATCATGCGAACACCAACCAACCAAAAGGGAAAATAAAAGGAAGTTCTTTGAATGCCAACAATTCAGCATTTTAAAGCATGAGTTCTACATCGCTATGATAGAAGTTTTTTAGGCGAGTTGATCAAGCTAGATTACTAAGAAAGGAAATAAATTGGCCCAAATGGTAAAATTCCCATAAGAATTTTCAAATAATTACAATCTCAAGTCATGCAGAAACAAACAACTAAGGAATTACAGCTTTCCAAAATTGACAGCTCAATTAGCTAAAAGTTTGCCTTAACAGAAGAAAAAATCCGACCTTGATTTAAAAATAACTATCAGAGCTTCTCAGAATAAATAATGGCAGAAGGATAGAATGTAAAACAAGAAAAACATTGTTAGATACCACCGCCTGATTCTAAACTATCTGAAAACAAAACTCCATCATATTTAAAATTCAATACTAGTTTAAAATCACAATCAAATATAACATGAAAACCAGCAGTTATTTTCAAAATAAATTTATCTTGTTTATTATTGGATTGGGAATCACCTTTGGGCCATTCGGCAAGAATGCTCTCTTTCAAAGTGGAAACAGTTGTAGCTTCCGTATACTTTTTGGGGCCGATATCCGATCCATCAGGTAACCTAAACTTGATCTCTAGTTGCTCCTGGACCACCGACATCTTCAAGAATCACAAGCCTTTACAGAATCCAACGATCCTCTCCAAGAACAGCAAACTCTATCTTGTTCCTGCCAAAAATAGAAACCCAGTTCATCATCGGTGTTTAGAGCTTAGAGTCAATCAAGCATTAAAAAAACAAATCAAATAACAGCCGAATAAACTAAAGAAAAAGGGACAGACTAATCGAACACAGAAAACGGCTTCCCACCTGATATCAAATTCAGCCCTAATCTCGATCTGGATTTCTTCCAAAACCCCAAATGCCAAACTTAACTCTTCTCCTAAATCGCCGAAAATCCCAACCAAAGCCCCAAGACCTAATTGGGGCTCCGCCAAAAAAACCCTCTCCGGTTGCCGCATGCCGCCTCCGCCAAAAAAACCCTCTCCGTTTGCCGCCTGCCGCCTGCCGCCTGAACGCGACTCGAAGCAAAGCCCAGATTGCCGTCTCTACAGATGAGCTCCACTCGGGAGTCCAACTTGTAAAGTTCGAAAAACAAAAAGCCGGCAGCTTTAATGAACAAAAGGATAGGTTAAGAGATCGAGAGAGGAGGAAGGACGAAGAAGAAGCAGAGAGGGATCGAAATTCTGAAGGATTTGACGGATTTTTATGGTCAAATTTATCCCTCCATCTCTCCTCGACTTCATTAAGTGCTAGTGACACCATTAAGAATCTGTGGAAGTTTTCTCCGTGTCTCTCTCTTTTTTTTAACTATTTATTTATAGTTTTACGGCAAGCCAAACCAGATTAAAAGAAAAGGTAAATTTCTAAATGCCAATTTGCACAATTTCTTTCATTTATTGCATTTTAGTCTTCATTTAGAACATTTTTTGTTTAAGGTAAGATTTAAATTAGACTTGACTATTTTAGTTTAAAATTTTATAATGCGTTTCTAAATCTTGCCTCATAAAATTTTATATTTAGTGAGATTTGATAAATATCTACTAAAATTTAAAAAAATATTACATCAAGACTCTGCACATAGAGTTACGTGTGGAGTCCAATAAAATTATGTCACGTGGAAAAAAAAATGTCCGGTAATATAAGGGAATATTTCTCCGGTGTTATTCAGGTGTTATTGTGTGTTATTCAAGTATTATTGGTGTGTTATTGTGCTATTATAACACCGGGAATATTCTCATAACACAGTAACTCTTGAATAATACGAAATAACACGAGGAGAATATTTCATGTATTACCGGGCCGATCACCTCAACGGCATAATTTCATTGGACTCTGCACGTAACTCTACGTGCGGAGTTCTAATATATTATTTTTTTCTAAAATTTAAGATTAATAAGATTGTAATGTAAGAAAACTATTTTAGCATTTTGTGCAATCAAATAAGTATATAATCAAGATTTATTAAATCTTACTAAAATTGAAAATTCAATTAATTATACCATTCAAATTTACTAAATGCTATGACATATTATCTTAATAGAATTTTTAGTTTTCTTTTTTTGGGTTCAAAGAGAGAATTCATTGAATTCAAATTTACTAAAATTTTATTTTTAACCAAACAAACCCTTTAATGAATCTTTTATTTATTGCTTTCTTGACATTGACATGTGTTATTTAGACAATTAAAGGCTTTGATAATGTTTTTTAATTAAAAATATGACATAATGTTAGTTATAGAGAAGTAACCATTATTTTTATGTTAAATAAGAAAATTATTCCTCCTTTATGTGGGACCATCAACTAAAAATTGTCTTATATCATGAAGCTTCCTTCAAGTGTAACTCCCAAGCAAAATAAACTTCATGTCCTTGCAACATGCTTTGGACATGACAAGAATTTTGTATGTTTTATGTGTTGATTATTTTTTTAAGGTATACTTTTGAGTTAAATGACATGTTCACTTGACTTTGACTTCATGACTTAAAGTCTATGTCTTGTATTTCAACATATACCAATTAAATAAAAACTTCTTCAAGATTAAAGAATAATAAAATGACAAGTAAGGTTATATAATGTACAAGAAATTGACTACATAAAAGAAAATAGCATGTAATTGTAAATTTGAGTATAGAACTTTAAATATTATTTGTCATGGAAGCAATTTGGACAAGTGTTTACCACATAAGAGAAAATACTTCTTAGGCAAAATCACTTTATTTTTGCTTTATATTCTTATTTTCTTGCTTTAATTACTCGAACTTTATTGTCCATTTATTGAATGTTAAACTTTGTGCTCTAGTCCTTAATTATTTAATTACTACACACTAAGCATTATATTTATATTCAACATGTATAATATGTTTGTGTTCTTGTGTATGTGCTTAGTGGATTAACTATCAACTATAATTGTTATCAATTTAAACATAGCTTCATAGTTATAGACTCACTTGATTATCAATTAGATCGCAATATAAGTTCATTAGTGTGTTAATGTCTCACTAATGTTAAGTTATTTTCTTAGAAAAATGTGTTATATAATATACCTATAGTAATATTATTTTCATTAGGGCAAACACTTGTTCATTTTTTAAGATTTGTTTATTTTCATATGATGTGTATCATATCTTTTATAATCATACACTTGTGCATTATACTTGCATATTGAAGTATTATATTAATCAATTATATTAGTGTATTTATTATGAGGGTTCGATTTGATAGAATTTTGAAAAAATTTTCAAGGGAGCCATTGATGTTCCTTTAACTAACAATGAATGCTAATTTACTTTTAATTGTTGATGGATTCTTTTATGTTGACGTGCAAGTTATTTACTAATTAATCCTAATAAATCATATTCATTAATTTTAAAAATATTTTAACATTTTTTTTTGTAAAAGAGTACATTTTTATCTCAGTGCCACACTAAGATTTGCACGCACGTACACATATAAGAAAAGTTGAGATAACTAATTTTTTTTATGTGAAAGCTATAAAATGAGCAAGAAATCATGGAATCTTACATGATTACAATAGACAACTATAAAAGTAAGATCTATTGTAACATTCAACATTGTGGTATATCTTTAGCTTCTAAATGTCAATTTTGCTCTGAAATGGAGGATGTTTATCACCTTTTTGTTCAAAGCAACACTATTGCTTTCATTTGGGAATGGATGGATTCAATCATCAATAAAAATTTCTTTCAACTTAATATCACTTTAAATATGCTTATAAGCAATCAGTTAGCCCTTACTCCCTCAAATTCTAGGAATCATATTATTCATATTATTTTATCTACTTATTATGTGGTTTATTTCGAATGCTGATAATAACTCAAAGCATCAGAAGATTAATATGGATCAATATTCTATCTTTTTTTAATATTTTCCATAGAATTAACTTCTTAAGTAGAGCCAATTTAATTGATTCTAAATACTTTAAAGGCTTTCGACATGCTCTATCCACCTTTCGTCTTTAGGATTTGGAGCATCTTAATCCCTACCCTATTAAGGTGAATTGGTTTGCTCCTAGGTTAGGGTGGATGAAATCCAATAAGGATGGCTCAATCTCCAATAGATTTGGCAGCTTTGGTGGTATCTTGAGAGACCATAAGGGTATTTTTTAATTATTTTTGCTTGCCGGATTCATACTTCTTCCTTTGTTTATATCAAATTATTTGCCCTAAAAGAGAGCTCAATCTTAGTTATTCCTCTTAATTTTTGTATGTGTAGTTTAAGTTATATGTTAAACTGGTGGTGCAACTTTGTTTAAATTTTGGTATGAATAATACTGTCAATTGTAACATTTTCTATAAATTGTGTGAGATTCATTATCTTTTGAATTCTATTAATTGGAAAATGCCAAATATTTTCAGAGAATGTAATTTTGTTACTGATTTTTTGGTGAACTAGGGTTTGGCTTCATAATTATTAATTATATTTATATGCTAATTTGGTCTTCCTTATCTTCGATCATATTAATTTTTTTTTTTGCTTAGACATGTTTGTTGTTCAGTTTTTTTATTCTTATAGCTTATTTTGCTTGGTTGCTTCAGTTTAGGGCTTATTATGATATCTCGTGGGTTTATTTTGGTGTTTCTTGTATTTCTCTATTGAATAACATCCTTTTATACTGTGTGTTGGCTTTATTTCATTTCTTTTACAGTTTTTTTGCACTTTTGTGCTGAGTTGGTTTGTAAACTCTATGGTTATGTTGTTATGGCTGTTGGGCTGGTTTTTATTGTTTGTAGGCTTATTTTGTTGTATTGGTTGACCTTGTTGGTTTGGGTGGTGCATTTATTTGTTGTGGAGGTGCTCTTGATTTTGGGCTATATGGCCTTCCTTTTGGTGCTTGGTGGTGGTGGTTGCTCTCTACTCTATTGCTCATTGTCTTTGATTGTTATTGCATTTTCATCTTCTTTTATCTCTTCCTTTATGTTAGCTTTCCGCTCCTTCTGGTTTTTCTTTGTTTGGTTGTTCCTGCTCAGTCTTAGCTCCATGCAGGTTCCCGCTAGTTTTTTTTTGCACTTTTGTCTTAGCTTCTTACAGGTTCCAACTAATTCTTCTTGTGCTTTTGGCGATTCAACGTGTTTCTTTTTGGAGTTTTTTTTATTGGATCTTTTTTGCTTATGTTGTATCCCTAGGAGCGGATCCCCTAGATTTTTGTTTATGTCAGTTGTATTTCGTGTGTAGTGAGGATCCTCTTTTATACTCTGTATTCTTTATTTAAGATATATAAAAATCCCTTTGGGGTTCTTAAAAAAAAAGAAGATGAGATTACAAAGAATGAAGCACTAACTTGCTCTTCAATGATTTAAATAAAATAGATTGGAGAAATATTGAAGAGTTATAATGACAATCAAAAGATAGATGGCAGTTGTTAGATGTCAATATCATTAACAGATGATGCAGAAGAGGAGATCAATGGTGGTTGATGACGAATGGGGAATGAAAATTAGGTGATGATGGTTAAGCAGAATGATCAAATGATATTATCAAATGATGATAATGGAGTGATCATGATCAAACATTGAAAAATATAACAAACAATCAAATGATGAGGTAAATCAACAATGGTCGTGTGATTGTAATCAGGTGATGACAATTATTAAAAATGATCGTTAGCTTTAATTATTTGCCAAAAATTTAGAGCTCTTCATATCTCCAAGACCTCTTTTAGTTTATACTATCTTCAAGCGAATGATAGATATATTTATTTTATTTTGATAAGTGAAGTTTTTATGATTTTAACCAACATCTTCAAACACCATAAAATGAGTTGTATTAATAATATTAGAATTGTGGTATTTTGGGCCCTTTTAGTTTCTCTTATTAAGATGATACTTTTTATTATACACATAATATTTAATTATTTAATCCCTTGGATGGTATTATTACATATGTAATTATGTTTTAAGTGATTAATTTGGGTTCATTTGAACCATCATTAAGACACTTTCAATGTCATTTGATTTTATTTAATAAAGATAATGATTTTAACAATATGTTTGCATAAATCAAAGAATAGATGAACATGAAATTAATTCTAACAAAAATCAATTTAACTATTAAATTACGATTCATACTTATTCAAATGAATTTCTTGAAGAAATGTTATTTGCCACTATTTTTTTTTAACTAAATCTCCATCATCGAAAAAAAAATGTGATATAAAATATGTGTGTTATTCACATTTAGTTGTGAGTTATATCATGTTAATTCTTTTAATCATCACTAGTAATATTAAATTATATCATAAAACTCTTTTAATAGTAATAATAATAATAAATCAATAAAATAACAAAGTTATATGTTTTATAATGGTTAATTGTAACTAAATTCTCTCTTTTCACTGTTTATAACTCTTCATAATAAATATTAAGCTTTGTAGTCTTTGGTTCTCTGCCAGAAAGAGTTTGATATAATCTTATATAAGTAAATTACTCAGCTCTCACTTTGACTTTGTATATTTTGATTTTCTCTATAAATAAGTATGATATTGTCATATAGGTAGAAGTTTGAGTGGTTGTCAAACTTCACAATCCCATGTGGCAGGGCTCTGATCATATTTTAAAAATGATAGATTTTTCTCATCTAAACAAGTTGGATCCAAGATAAAAAAAGTGTGAGTAGAGACCAAGGTTCCTAGTTCTTATGGTGGGCTAAAAAAAATGAGTTGATTATTATTTATTTATTTATTTATTTTGATGAATTGGATTCAAGTTGAAAAGAGATTTTACATCTTATTTTGGGCTCTAATATTTTATTCCAAATAAATTAAATATTTTCAAAATTTTAATGTAACATATATAAGAGATAATGATAAATGTAGCATAATATAATTGGCACGAGAATGCAAAATATTGACTAAGAATTTACCACCTAAAGCAACTAAAGCTTGTCTAGTACTCCAATTTATTCATTTGTAGCAATCTTAAGATTGGTTTTATTATCTTTTTAGAGATTTGATCAACTTTTTGCTAGATAATGAGATTCAAAAGTGTGTGTGTGTGTGTGTAATTTTATAAAAAAAAAACTTAACATTTTGATTCTAAAGAGAATTTATGTTTAAATATCATGATATTAAAATTGTAATATTTGTAAATATACCAAATCTATATGACCAAACTTATTATCTAAAAATAAAAAATTATTTTGTGATATGAATAAGAATTTTGTCTATTTCTTGAATTCCTTTGAATATCAAAATAGTACCATTGTATAAGATAAAAAAATCAAAATAATTATATATCAAATTTTCCATTATGTTGGTTGAAGACTTCAAGTATTTCTTGTGATTTATTGTTTTCCTACAATTGACAAGTTGTATGCTTCTCTTGATGTAACCTTACACAAAAAAAAAAAAATCCCAAAGCAATACTTTCCTAGAAAATATTTTTAATACAAATAGTCAATAATTCTTGCAAGCATTATTGCCATATGAATAACTCATTAAAACATTAGATGGGTGAATTTTTTAGCAATCTTGATGGCGTTGGAAAGATATTTCACTAATAAATGTATTTTCACATTTTTTTTAATATTTTTATTACATTTTTATTTCTTTTTTATTTGTACTCAAATCCAATAGGAATGTGAATACAATTCATCTGAAATTATAAATAAAGTTCAATTCTCAGCTTGATGTCCATATTAGGTGTTAAAATTAGTGAGAATAGACAATGATGTTAGTATTAATGCTATTGAAATCATTTGAGACTAATTGTACTTAGAGTTGTTGTTATATCTTCAAAATTTTGAAACAATGGTAAATGTCCTAAAGCATCAATAAAATGAAAGAAACTTGACTTATGACCTCATTTTTATTTGTTGTATTAACAAATTAAAGTGAACATCAAAGATTATCTCTTAGTCAAGTTCTTCATAAATCCTTTTTGTATATTACATAATATGACCTAATTGATCACTAATGAAAAGTATATTGATGTCATGTAGATTAAATAATTTCATATGAGAAATTTAATGCATATTTTCTTATGTATCAATATAAAAGAATGACTTATAAATATGTTGCTAAGAATAATGATGATG
>NW_018164700.1:0-6962 GCF_001263595.1 Phalaenopsis equestris | reverse complement strand
AGTGTCCGCCCCCCCCCCCCCCCCCAATACTAGATAAAGCCATTTAAAAATATTTGGGATATATTTAAATTATTCTAATCATGTTGGAAATCTAAATTATCATACTTAAATTTTTGAAATAGCAGTAAATAAAATATTGCCTCTTAATTGGAATATAATAACATTAAGTCCTTAGTTAACATGGACTTTCTTCAACACCAAGTGTTTTGTAAGGCTTACATTTTATATGTCCTTATAGACTTGTAAACGAGTTCAACTAAACGAGCTAAGAAAATCGTAGGCATACACCTAAGATTTTATATCAAAATGAAAATTTTAACCATTTTTATGCTTTCTTCTAATAAGATTTTTGAATAAATAAAAAAATATATTTTATAAGCTTTTCTCTTCTGAGATTTTTAGATGAATTGAGAACTATACCTTTTAAAACTTATAGCTTGTAATTAAAATTTTTATAAGAAAAAACTCTTTTTTTTTTTGTATGATACTTTATGAAATTTTCATATAGATCAACGATATATAACTCTTTAGGGTTGTTCCTTTTGAAATTCTTAGATGAAAATAAATATAAATATTTTAAAATTTTTAAATGATAAAGTATTTTAATGTCTTATTTTTCATATGGGTAAAGAACTTATGAAAATAAGGCCAATGCTTTTTGAAGTTTTAGATGAAAAAAAAATGATACCTTATGAGATGTGTCTTCTTAGATCTTTGATGAGTAAGAAAATTATACCAAATGAAATTTTCATCTTTAATTATTCTTAGATCTTTATAAAAACAATGTTTATAAGGCTTGTGCCTAATGAATATTTAAGATGAGCAAAAAATAGATACTTTTTTATGCTTATATTTTCTAAAACTATAAAATGATTGAAGATCATATATACCATTTAATTCTATGAAGACCATATCAAAATCTTGCTCAACCTGAGATTTACATCAAGGCTCTTTACACGAGTGTCTTAATGAAAAATGAGGATGGACATTTTAACTATCATTTGGTACATTATAAGGTTTATATGTTTTGATCTTACTTAGGATTAAGGATATGATAAACTATATAATTGATAATATAGAAAAGTTAATTAAAAAAATATAGTTATCCATTACCTAAAAGAGATTTAACTATATGATATTGAGATATCAATTTTCTGGTTTCTTTGGTCATATAAGTTGTTATACATTATGAATCACCAACTGACTGTTAGTTCTATACATATTAATAAAGTGTTATCAAGACAATTGAATATGCATGATAGTCTTATAGTGGTTCAGTGGCTTTTATAGTTCCAATGACCTTTCATAAGAAATAATAACAATGAATTGAACTTCACTAAATGAGATATTGATGAACTTATTAATCAGGGGGAAAAATGTTGAAAATCATAACGAGAAGTAAGTTAATTTATTTCCTTGATTAGCTCTACTGCATCAAATTTGTATTTTATGAGATCGGGAGGGAATCAATTGCGCAAAGTTAGGTCAAGTCTACCAAGGCTTGAGGGGGAATACAAAAAATAAGGGATAGCACAAGAAAGATGATTTGAACCAATAATGTCAAGAAGATTATGATGAGGCCAAGGTGAATGAGAATTCCACTCCATATTAATGGTGAGGGAGTCATGCATGGGTCCCATCAAATTGATAAGCCCTCTTGCTAATGATTTTTTTGTGGGCAGAAAAATGTTATCGTTCTATGATAATATTATTTAGGATGATTTACATATTAGCATAAAAATTTTATACATTTACATATCTACCTAAGGTTTTGTATTTACTTACATAACATTTTAGTGTCACAATCAAGTCAAAATTTATACATAAAAATATATATTTTACTTTTTAAAAAATAGTATTAGTATTATTTTTAACGTGATTAAAAGATTTGGAAGTTATATAAGTAAATATAAATTTTTAGATATTATGTTTATAAACATATAAGAATTATGTGATATGTATGAAAATTCTCCAATAATAGGATAGATTATTGAAAGAACTAACGAAATTTGAGTTTTTTTGTGTGCAGATAATCCTTCAAAGTCAAGCCTTGAAGGCACTCATTGGTTAGATTAAGTTTGATTGTTAGCCATTAAAATATATTTGTAAAGCTTGTGAAGATAATTTCTTTCACACAAATGGTGTCAAATGGTTACATGCCCAATTGTTGATGATTTCCCCCCAAAACTAATTTGTGCTGAGGATTAGAGTTGGTTGGTTGCCTTTTCTTTTCCTTCTCATGAGCGGGCCGCTTTCTTTTGTCATAGTCTAAAGAAGTGATATGTGCTTCACTTCTTCTGGAGTATGCACCTCTATTCTTTTTGCCTTTGTCGGAATGGCCCTTATACTTTATAAAACTTAACTTTTAAAATTTGGCAACCCTGTCCAACAATTCATGGAAAATAATGATAGAAGCCATGCATAAATATGGTACTATCTTATCATCGATATTACCCATCAATAATTGAATTGCATGTTCTTCTTCTAATTGTTGTTCACATTTCATACTCAGTTTGCGCCAACAAGTAATATATTTCTTCACTTACTCACCCTTCTTCTTTTTCTCGAGAGCAAGAATAACAATAGTTTTTGTCTCTATTGCGCTGGCAAATTTCTTGATAAATATTGTTTCAAGTTCTGCAAACGTTTTCATGTAATCATTTGGTAATTTTGCATATCATTCAAAAGCAGTTCTCGCCAAACTACTAATTAATTTGTGGAATATAAATGCATTTGTGCCCCTAGTATTGCCACATGATGCCTTGAACTAGGCCAGATGTTGCTTGGTATTGTCATTATCATTAAAGGTATTGAATTTTGGAATTGAATATCCCTTTGGATAAGAGACATCATCATACTCAGCTGGATAAGGATGATCTTTACCCACAAGCTCCTCAGCTTGTTCTGAGGCTATAACTGTTGTGATATTTTCATTGATCAATATCTTGAGTTGTGGCACCGTCACAGGCTCCGACGTACTGACAATGTTTTGAGGCGTACGCTGACGAGCCACCTAGTTCACCCCATTTCTTTCTCGGACGAAATCTCGCACACCCAAAGTTTGTGGCACTCAGCGCTGTTAGACACTTGATAGTTGTTTAGTAGGGCAGGTGTAGGATTCACAATAGTATTTCTCTACATCAGCTCCACCGTAGCAGTCATCAGCATCATCATTTCATTTATTTTATTATTGACCTAAGATATTTCTTTATCTTTAGCTCTTAACTGACGTTACATTTGTTTTTGTTGTATAGCTAGTGCAACAATACTAATATATATTGGCTCTTCCTCTTCTTTCTTTTCTTCTTCATTTACTTCTTCTTCTTCATAGTCTGAAGAGGAACTTTGCTCATTCTCCTCTTGCTTTTCATGGGGTTTCTCAAAAGCAATAGTACGACACCATTATCGATAATATCTAGTGTCATGGTGATCGTTAGCATGGTTTGCCATATATACCACCTCGACCTCCATCATATCTTCATTTTTGTTATCCTCTTCTTGCACTCAAAGCTCCGAATGGCGCGTCCAATAAATATTGGCTTGACGTGTGGGGCAGACAGTTCCTCAATTATAGGTCTTTGATGAGAATGAATTTCTTCTCTTGGAGGAGTTGATTGACATGGGATTTATTAGAGGATTCTCCAATATGTTGACCACCGTAATATTCATCTAGATGGTGTTTCTTATTCACCATCCATTCTTGACGAGTAGCTGATCTCTGGGAGTGCACGCCAAATGTCACTTTTTCTAGCAAAACTTTCTTTTTCATGATGCCTTGGCCTCCATATTTGTTTACCTTTTTGCCGAGACCTTTCAACGGCGAATTCTGGACACTTTGTTATGGTGTCACGATCCGATGCTCACCGAGCGAAACATGTCTTGGTTGAATTGGAATGACTATTTATGAAAGTCTTCTAGACATACTTTGATCTGCCTTGGTTACAGTGGGTCTTCGATATTTCTTTTTCATTAGATCTCACTACACCAATTGTACATTTAAAAAAAAATTATAATGGGAAACAACTTTTTATGTATAATTTACTAGAACGTGGTAATTATAATACAACTAATGCTCAATTTTTTTTTAAAAGTTTTTAATGCCTAAAAAAATTTCAAAAAGGAATATTTACATGCATACCCTTCAATTCTTATGCATTACTTATCTACAACCTATACTTCAGTTCTCACAAACGTACTACTTTACCTACTCATGAAAATATGTATTTTACTTTTTAAAAGTTAAAATGATGGTATTTTTGATGTGATGAGAAAATTTGAGCGGTATAAATGTAAATATTAAAGTTTAGGTCTTAGAAATGCGATTACATGAGAATTTTGTTGTATGTGTGTACATGACTCAATAATATTGGAGTGAGATCTTTCTACCAAAGCATTAATATGATTCTTCTAAAATGATTATAAAATTCTATCTTAGCAAAATAAATTTCCAACTAATAATAAGGCAAATCTCCTTGAGAAATCAAAGCATAAAAGGTTTATTATTAAAACTAATCTCCTTGACCGTTAATAAAAATAGTGGATATTTTATGAAACTACTCATTTTAAATAATATATTTTTTCTTTAATGATATAGCTAGAGGGTGTAAACTAGCCGAGTTTTAGCGAGTCGAAGCTTTGTTCGTGTTCAGCTCGTTAAAAAAAATCATTTAAAAATCTATTCGTGTTCGACTCGTTTGGTTAACAAGCGGAACACGAGCAGTTCGCGAACATCTAGTCATTTTAATAACCTTAGTCACATAGTCTTATAATGTTAGAGGTAAGAGCGAGATTTAAATCTTATTGTTTAAATTAAGATATTTATTTAAATTTAATTTGGTATGTATTTATTTTATTTTTTAATTAATAATTCTAATTGATTATAAATTTTTGTAGACTGTAGCCAATTAATTATTTCGAGTCAGAACGAGCCCAATACGAATGAACAAAATTTTATTTTTGCTTAGCTCGTTTATATATTGAGCGCAAAAAAAAAATTGTTCACGCCTGACAGATTTAGGGTCTGTTTGGGGCAGCATGTGCGTTTCAGGATAAACTACTTATCCTAAAATACGGCCCGCGGGCTTGCCGCAGGGGTCGACCCGTGACCTGCGTTTAGCGTAAAAAACTCAAACGCGACAGACAATGTTTTCAAAAACACGCAAACCAAACGGTTAGGCGGCGTTTTCAAAACCGCCGCCGCACTTATAAGCTGCCCCGAATGGGCCCTTAAAATGGTGATATTTTTTATGCGAAACAAAAATTTTGAGTGGCATATATATATAAAATCCATTGTTCTTAATGTATTTAAAAAAATATCTCGCAAGAATAAAATTTTGTTTTACATCATAATCAGAAAAAATCATGCAACAAAATGACAAGAAATATAAGAAATAAAATAAAATAAAATAAATTGCAGCAATCCATATAATAGTTGGAGATCTGTTGTTTGAAGTTTAAACTACATCGCATTGAACAAAATAACTAATAAAAAATTATTAGATTTTTTATTGAGAACAATAAAATATATAAAGAATTAATCAAAACTTAATATGATAATTATCTCAAAATAAATCCATAAAATTAAAATTTATGATACAAAATTATGCCACGTTTCCCGACTCTTTGGTTTGAGAAATATTTGCGTTTGTGTGTGTCCAACGTACGCAGAGTTGCGTGCGTCTGTAGGTGACAGAGAGGATATTAGGGGGCTATATTCACGTTATACCACCTGTAACCCCAGTGTAATCTACCTGTAACCTACCTGTACCTAGTAAGTTCTGCGCTTCTATTTTCATATATTTGTAAGTTGCAGGTAGATTACAGTTAGGTTATAGAGAGGTTACATGAGGTATAACGTGGATATAACACTTTAATACCCTTCATGTAGCCTACTGACATATGCAGCTCTGCGTACGTTAGACGTTCGCAAATATTTTCCCATTTATTGGCATCTGCAAAGTTGGTTCTAAGTTTCTTGAGATCGGTGGTTTGAATCCGCTTATCTGTGGTTAAGTTGAGTGATTAGGCACACGATATTGGTTAAGGCTCATATCATAGTCTCTGCCCAATCTTTTTTTAATTAAAAAAATATATATACAAAACTATGAAATTTAAACTTTTATGATGGATTGAAATAAAAATAAAAATAAAATGTTAGCCTATAAGATTTTTAAATTGGGTCAATTACATACATAGTACTCAAAACATGCTATTTATAAATCTAACATTGTTTTTCATCCATTTTTCAAAGTTTCACTAAAATATCAAAATTCAGGTTAAAACTCCAACCCATATTTTTCATTTTTAGCAAATTCTCAATGACTTGATCATGCAGGTGTAAATGAATCGGTTGAATATTTTAAAAAAAAAAAATTCAAGTGTTAATTTTGTAAATAGCAATGTTTTGAGTGACTTGTATGCAATTATCCCTTTACCAGCATAAGAAAAGTATACACACAACTTCACTATAATTATCTGAATATCTGAAGGTCTAAAAATGCAAAAAAAGAATTTATATATTTAACACCTAAAATTCAATATTTACATGCATACCATCTTACCCATGCGAAGGTGTTTTCGACCTTTTAAAAGTTAAAATGGTGATATTTTTTTGTGATATAAAAGACTTTGGCTTTTCATACTAAAGTTTTGGGGTCAGATATGTAAATTTATAGACATTGGGTTGTATGTATGTAAATGCCCTATTTTTGAAAGATATCTTGCACCAAGGAAATATTTCAATGCTCTAAAATCCTTAAATTCAGGCTTTTTTTTTTCATAGTTGAAGTATAGATGATATCATTAACATAGACATGAGAAGTCAACATGGTTAAATTTTCATGACATTTGGAATAAGTATCATATTTACATCTCCCTTGTTGCATGTTATATTGGAGTTTTCAGTGTGGCCAGGGGAATGAGATTTTGGCAAGTCAACGAGAGATGGACTCAAATAAAAAAAA
>NW_018164699.1:329491-336399 GCF_001263595.1 Phalaenopsis equestris | reverse complement strand
TTGATCTGTCATTTCTGTAATTTTTTTAGATTTTTTTATTTTTTTTTTTTATTTTTTTAAGCTCAAATGAATTAGCCACTACAAAAGGTTTTTGAATACTATAATGAAGTTCATATACCGTACGGTTGGTATAATCTCTTAATGGTCTAACTTCTTGAGGAATTTCAGCTCCAAGAGATGGGACTTATACCGGTCAAAGTTGTAAGGATGCTATTATAAAGGAAGAGAAAGGGAGACTCGGCTATAAAGTTGGAATCACTCCCAACAAATGACTTACACCCAGTCTGGGTAAGGGAAGCCACTAACACATTAAGCGCACTAGACGCTGCCTAAGTATAAATCTATGTTGGGTGATTTCGACTGTTTATATGCAACAGTATAATAATGTATTTGATTATAGTTTTCACTTATCTTTCATTACTTTGCAACAGTACCAAAAAACTTGATCTTAGATAAAATAAGAATTTAACTTTTTAACTTAATATATATTGGAATACTACGCAAGTATGTGTATCGTTATCAAATCATATAGGACTTTTTGATTAAGCCCCGAATATCGAACCCTCAAGGATTATTCACAATATGCGATAATTCATGTAACAAAATTTCTACTTTAAAAAGACAAATACTTAAACTATAATTTTTATCGTAGGAATGAAATTTAAACTCTTTTTAGTATTTTTAATGTTTGAAAATGATATAAAATTTTAATAAAGATAACTTGAGTTTATGTAAAAGAAAAGCACTAAATACGAAATATCTTTCTCTTTATCATGAATCAATAATAAGTATAGGAATTCAGTTTTGGAAGTATTCAAATTATATTGTGCCAAATAGCAGCAATATTTTCCTTAACCTTACTAGATATGCTATAAAGAACATTGGGTAATTTAAAGTTTGAATAGTTCTGAAGACTGGTTAGGCAGGGAAGATACTAGCTCTCACTCTAGAGTTCCCTCGGCTCCCTCCACCTAGGGGCCATTCTCGAATCAGTTTTTAAAACCATAAACCAAGTTGGGGGCTTTAACCTTTCACTTTAATGTTCTCTAACTTTACAGGCTTCAATGAATATTTTCCTATTTATTTGCACTCAATCATATGATATACATTCTCATTCATACAATCTCAAGTGATTCTTTCCAATTGTTGACTGAAATTTAAAGATTAATACTCTCCACAACTTTCAACCAACACTTTAATTACTTATTATTTTAAGGAGAAAGATAAAGAAAACCACTCAAAATCCACGAAGAAAACAAAACCACACTTTAGTTTAAAAGTAGAAATTATTGTCAAACCAACAAAAAGTTTCGATTAAAACCAAAAGTAGTTTATAACAAAGATAAAAACTTATCTCAAATCCTCCACCAAACTCTTGAAGTTCCTTTGAATCTCTTCTCTCTTACAATACTCTTAGCTCTCAAAATAAAACTAAAAATAAAAGGAAAAATAAATTTGTGGTGCCTGAAATTTTCTCCAAAAGTTTCTCCACGAACTCTTCAATAACTTTTTAGAAAACTTTAAGACTCTTTTTTAGAACTCCTCTAAAAGTATCAACTTTCTTCTTTTATAATTGTCTAAGTGTTATCTTGGTATCTCTTCAAAATGTGTCATGATTCGATGTATTTACCAAGGAATGTCTCCTTTCACAAGTCCTGTAATTATATTTTCGTCCTTGGTGGTTATAACCACCCATTTTAGCCAATAGGTGCCTAAAATGTCTCTTCAAAGTTTGTCAAAATGATTTAACCCGTCAAGTAACTATCACTGGCGCTTAAGCGTGAGGCCTCTGGCCCTTAGGCGTGGCCTTCTCTATTTCACCGGCGCTTAAGCGCTGGTTTTGGCGCTTAGGCACCAAAATACTTTTGCACAATTTTTGCATTTTTGCTCAAAATTTGATCATTTTTCACTCCTTTTATCATTTTTCACCATTTTACTTATACCTAAAAGAAAAACACATAAATACCTTCCATTAAAGTGCAAT
Organism: Phalaenopsis equestris; assembly: GCF_001263595.1. Lineage (NCBI taxonomy): Eukaryota > Viridiplantae > Streptophyta > Magnoliopsida > Asparagales > Orchidaceae > Phalaenopsis > Phalaenopsis equestris. The sequence continues at coordinate 334,415 of NW_018164699.1, read as the reverse complement.
ATCTCAAAAATAGGTATAAAAATGTGTCTAAAAATACTATATATTTTGGTGTATCAGTAGTCCCTCTTCCGTGTTGGACAGTAAGTGTTGTTCATCCTCTTGCAAATCAATGAAAGAATTGTTAACCTGCAGCACTATTAAAAATGCCCATAATAAATTCCGAGTAGCAATGAAATGAATGACAAAGTTAAGCATTAAAATTTATCATGAAGTAAATGTTTAACCTTTGCACGACCAAGCTTTCAGAAGGTCTCATGAATCTCTACTATTGCCCAACCATGATTTGTTGGCCATCTTAGCATGTGAGGCCTGGCCCCCGGAACATGAGGAGCAAACACAGATGTATGCTTGTAAAACCATAGCTGTGGATGTCTCATATCAGAAAGAGGAATGTCAAAACAAATAAAACTACAAAAAACATCTGAAGGAATATTATTTTTTGTATTAAACATAATAGTTATAGATAAAATAAAAACAAAACCCTTGATGTATCCCAATGACTGATTTTGTCTTAATTTAGTAGCAACGATGCTATCTTGATTGATGATGAAGTCACAAATGGCAGCAGGCCAATTATAAGTAGAAAATAACTGTACATTTTCACCAAAGGAAAGAAGTCTCGCGGGCACGCTAAAATCGCTCGATTGAAAAAATAAATTTGTTAGTAGAAACTTCTCGCAAGTAGAAACTTCAAGTATAACTGCTCAAAGGGAGTGGAAGAACCTCCTTCAGAGAACTTCTTCAGTTGGTCATTTATTTGTCTGGCATCCACAACAGACGAAAGGGTTTTCTTCCAAACAACTGCCTCCCCTTTGTTAGGCATACCTAATATCAGCGCCAAGTGGTCAGGATGCAAATTTACTTCTTTCTCGTCCATTCTGAACACCCTCCTTTCATTATCCCAACATCTCAAAATGTGTAATGTCAACATATTATTCTGTGGATATGGAGGCATATCAAAGAAGTGGAAGACATGCATTTCTTTCAATGAATTCTTTGTCTCCTCTGATACGAGATGTCTAAAAGTATCCAAAGCACCCCTTACTGTAAATGGATGACACCTATAGTTGAATGTCCTAGCATTCATAAACCTACAAATGAAAAGAATTAAAATAAGTACCATAAAAGACATTATAAAAGACATACAACATATATAACACCATGAAATCCTTGAGTGACACCCAAAATTAAAGCAATATAGCACATATACAATTATATTACATAAACACCAATTTGATAACACCTAAGGCAAAGCAAAATAACACATATACAACTTCAAAATACCAAATGAAATAATAAATGGGCATTATTAACTGAATAACACGCACTAACACAAAAATAACACTAACAATATTCAACTGTGTTATTCAGTTATTAATGAGTTTCCACACATATAACACCAAGAAAGCCTTCACTAAACACCAAAAATCAAAGTAATACAAGTGATATACGACTTCCAGACACATCAGCAAAGGACAATTGGTGTCATGCATTCAATAACATCCACTTACACAATCATAACACACCATAAACAACCAGTATGTCGTTCAGTGCAACTTCACACATCAGTAACGTTTTAAAGCAAAGCCATACACCACATATATAACTTTAATACACCAGATGAATAAAACATACGTATTATTAACGGAATAACATACAAAAACACAACAATAACATCAGTGAGGTCCATCTGTGTTATTTAATTATTAATGTGTTTAAACAAATATGACAGCATGAAATACATCAGTAACAACCAAATAATGATGTTATAACATAAGAATTATTCAATAAGAACACCACTTTAACAACACATCAATAAGACAAAGAAAACAGACTAGTCACAAGGCTATAACACTAAGATATCACAGCTATAATACATCAATCACAAATGGATAACATAATAGTAACACAATCTAGTAAAAAATGAATGCCAACTCAGCAATAACACAAGGGATACACCGCAATAACATTATGATAGCACAACAATAAATTAATTGAGTTCTAAAAAAAATACTATTTCTTGCAATGCATAACAGTACCTCGATGACTTTGGAGCACTCCTCTGTTCCTTGGTTTGCTTGTGACCCTTCATTTTTTGAAAATATCAAACCCTAAACCTCCAACTTCAAATGAAGAAACGGTTTTCCTCCTTTGCTGCAAACAATGGCCACCTTCTTTCAAATGAACAATGGCAACCCTCTGGAAACCCTAGCTCCAAAATCTAAGAGACGAAACGTCAAAAGGGTGCTTTTTTTACTCTTTGTGCTCCTTTCAACGCAAAAATATTTTCGTAACATTCTTAGGTTAGGGTCACGCCAGGCCACGGACGTTTTTTTTTTAAACCAGAATTTCAAATGGGCCCACCATGCCACGTGTCAACATCTCATTGGCCTCCGAATGGTTCTCTAAGTTAGGATGCCTGACCAAATGCACGCTCATCCACGTGATGATGCCCTAACAACTAACAAGGGAGGCTCCTGTGACCCTCTCTCATGCGCGACCGCACCACTAGCCGGTCAGCACTCCTCATTGGAAAATGCCTAGCCGCCGACCTCCTTCTCCCTCACTTGGGATGCTTGAGTCGCTTGCTCCCTTTCGCTCCCAATCTCCTTTGGTACAGCGGTCGTGCTAATGATGCCTCCCTACCACTAGCAACTCCTATGGTCTATGGTTGTCCTCTTTTTAAAGCATTGATCACTTCCCTACTCTCGATCGTCGGGCACCTTAGCATTCAGTCTCCCACATTTCTCTTGTGTGATTCCCTAAGAAGGTTTTCCCTCTCTCGGTCAGATCCCTTGCCGCCACCTGAACCTAGCTGACAAAATCTCCTTTGTCGGTGGATATCTAGTGGATATCCCACTATCAAACTGATACCCTCCCTTCCTGCTATGTCGGCAAGCCCTAGGGGTTAAAAACCTCAACGTCTAACCCCTCATGCAATTTTCCCTCTGTGTTTCTCTCTTTGGCAGAATAAAATATTGCATGTGACTCCAGATGCATTGTTGCATCCAGTTTCCCGTGGTGTTTCCTCTATTCGACAGAGAAAAAATATTGCATGTGAGTGCATATCCAATGAATTTTGCCACTTGTAAGGGATGAACCCACTAAAAAATATGAAAAGCTCTATATTTTAATACATGACCCTGCCCGACCTAACCTATTTTTAAGAAAACAAAACTCTTCACGACAAATCAATCTCCATTTTCTTTTATCGTCAATGGGTTCACATAGCATTATTCAACTACAATTTTGGTAGTTAGGATTTGGTCGTGTCAAATCCCTTGCATTGTTGGTCGTCGGATGCATAGCTGCCACATGATGTCTCTCTCATTATACGAGAAATATGGATGATGGATTTGAAAATAATGCCAAGAAGTTTGAAGTGGAGTTGAGTTTAGTTGTGCATGAAATGTGGACATTAATTTATGTTTTCATTTGTACTTTGAATCAATGGTGTTATATTACTATTCTTGTGTTTTTTGTGATGAGTTTTTGGAGGTAAATTTATTCTTGTGATGTTATTCAGGTGTTATTGATATGTTTTTCAAGTGTTATTGAAGTGGAATTGCAGCGATATTGCGGCAGTTTTGTGGTGTGGTATTCTCGACTGGTGTTTTTATGGTGTGTTAACCTCACTTTTGGTTGAGGTTTAGTTTTTCCTTTTTTTTTGTAGCCTGAGGCCTAGCCATAGGACTTTCCTATTGACTATTCTTAGAAGACTAGACATGGAACCCTCACCATTAGAAATTCTACCCTCTTCTCTACTCAACTTGAAGTTCCACATATTGATCCTAACCTCTAGTACCTAGTAGGTGGGTCACTATAACGGGAGCTCAAGGAGAGTTCCCATAGGACTGCTTGACCTTAGGGTTGACTTTGGGTGTTGCAGCCCTAGGGCTATGGTTGAACTAAGTCCACTACATAGAGAAACAAAAATGGGATTTCCTTTGGTCCATGGCTCATTTAGGGTGATTAGTTACCCAATCTAATCAAATATACCCATCTTGGCCTTTTGCCCCTAAACACCCCCAATTTACCAAAATACCCCTCCATAGCCCAAAATTCCAAAAAATTCCAAAAATTCCCATAAAATCACAATAAACCCCAAATATTCCCAATTTCATTTTTCTCAACTACCACATGATCCAATTTGGCCAATTTGACCATCTTTAACCAAAACCACCAAATTTGCCTTAAGGGCCCAAATTTTCCCAAATTCAACTCAAATGCCCATCAATTTGATCTCAATTGACCCTAATTCTAATTCTAAACTCAAATTAACTTTTTATATGGCCAATATAGACCAAATCCAAGTTTAATTGGCCCATGATTTGAGCCCAATTTTTGGTATAGGTTAAACCCCAATTTTGGTCACATGACCGAATCCCACCAAATTGAACCCATAGCTATACACCAAAATCAACCATAAATTGGTCTTGGTGAAGCCTCAAATCCATTTGATTTTGGCCTAAATCCAAAATTCCCAAATTTAGCCCCAAATTGGCTAAGTCCCCAAATTTCACCCAATTGATTGCCTAAACCTCCAAATTGGCACCTAATTCATATTGACAACTCTTCATAGGGTCCATATTGACCATTTAAAACAATCAATTTTGACTTAGCCCAAGGCTAACCCAAGCTAGGCTAGACCCAAGCCTAGCCCAACATGACCAAATTGACTAAAATTCAAAATTCCCTCAAATTGACCCTTCAATTGAGTTCAAAACCACTTCCATTCTTCACCAAAGTTGTTCCTTATGATCATATAAACCAAATGCAATATTTATTTGGCTCATTTGACATGGCTAACCTAGCCCAAACCTTAGTTTTGATCACTTGAACCCACTTGAACCCATGCACTAAATGTGACATAACTACCCTAAGGCCACCAAATTAACTCCACCACAACCATTAGTTGGACTTA
>NW_018164699.1:328422-329081 GCF_001263595.1 Phalaenopsis equestris | reverse complement strand
AGAGATGCCTCTCCAAACTACTCACAGAGCTTCCCTAAGATCCCCTCAGTGCATTCCAACTATTTTATCCCCATCAATTCCCACTGTCAAAGCTTAATTTTGAGCTTGAAACCTTACCAGAAACTAGGACAGAATCCAATACACCTCCACAGTCCACCAAACCCAAATTAACTTCACCCATACCTTCACAATAGTGAAAGAAGCTAAATCCCCATCAAATCCCCCTTCCACAGAGCCTCTACCATAGCTCTAGACCAACACCTGAATTCGAGCTTGGTCGAATCCATACCTAGGCCTTACACCAAGACCAGGGACTCAATCCTTAGTCTCCTTGGACCCCAACGAACTTGCTAAGACCCTCTAATTGAAGCTACACTTCTCAGAGCAAAGGTATAAAACCTTACCTCCTCCCGAGCCTATTTTGATTCTCCATTTCCATAGTGTTAATTTGATTGCTTGATTACCGTATGGATGTGTTCGTCTCACTTAGACGAGTCCGTAGGATCAAACCCGAAGTGATTTGGTTAAGTCTAGGCTGAGATCTTAGGGTTTTAATGTGGACGGTCACGGGATCATTCTATCGGGGACGATGACAGCGAGCCATTTGATCGAGCGTGTATCAAATGGACGGAGGAGATCGAGTCGGACAGCGCTTCGGG
>NW_018164699.1:314894-328351 GCF_001263595.1 Phalaenopsis equestris | reverse complement strand
AATAGGGCTTTTTCCTATTTATTTAAATACCCCTAACTTAAAAAATTCATATATTTGTGTAGAAAAATCACAAAAATAAAATAAAAATACTCTCTTGCTCACTGAACAGAGGAGAACAATGTGGAATAATTTTCAATAGCATATTTTATTTTTAATTAATTAAACACTGTTTTGAATCATTTGATTCTCCATGCATATTGACACATCACCTTTGCTTGAAATTTTAGCATGTTGTAGCCTCTATCAAGAAAAACATCCCTTAATTTTTCCAAAGTCAGAGAAGGTTCCTAAACAGAGATCCATATTTTTCAAATTTTTGCACATTATTTCCTTTAAATAATCATGAAAATTAGCATGTTAATTAGAACATTCTAAGAAAATTTTGGAAAGTCCACCATGACTAGAGGAGCTTTCTGCTTGAAATTTTAGCATGTTGTAGCCTCTATCAAGAAAAACATCCCTTAATTTTTCCAAAGTCAGAGAAGGTTCCTAAACAGAGATCCATATTTTTCAAATTTTTGCACATTATTTCCTTTAAATAATCATGAAAATTAGCGTGTTAATTAGAAAATTCCAAGAAAATTTTGGAAGGTCCATATTTTTCAAGCTTTTGGAAATAATTTTATGGGTCAAGTCATTTAAAATGTATTTAATTTTCATGAACACTAAATCATTAAGATAATTAATTTTGAAAGATATAAACATTTAAATGACTTCATTTTTATTTCCATTGTTATTTATGATCCAGAGAACTCACCATAAAAATTTCAAAATATTTTGAGTTCATTTGATAACTTAAATTGATTTTTAAAGATAAACATCATTTTTGGCATTTAAATAATTTTTAAAAATCAAAATATAACTAAAAAATTTATAAAAACTTATTTTTTGAGTTCTCTGTGATCAAGGGCATTTTCTAAAAAAAATGATAAATAAAGATATTGAATTTTAAAGCTTAAAATAATTTTTAAAGGCTAAAAAATGGATTTCCACTAAAATAATTCCAATAAATCAAATAAAATTTAGAAAAATATAAAATCTTCTTCTATGAGTTCTTTGACTTCAGCAAAACTTTTTAAAAATATAAAACTTAATTTTCTCCATTTAAAATATTTTATATTTAATAAATACCCCGTAACTTAAAATAATTCTTAAAATTCAAATAAAATTTAAAAAATCATGAAATTTGGGCCAAAGACTTCTCTGGTCTAAAGTTAGCTCCGTTAAGAATTTCAAGGGATTAAGATTTACCTTGGTCAAGTTAGGAATTTTCTTTGAAAAATCTTATTTTTGCATGTAAATAGTTATATAAATTAAACCAAATTTTGAAAAATCACGTCTTCTCTTTTGATGTCTTAATTGACCCATGAATGAGGTAGGATAGAAATTCCAAAGTCATTTGAATTGAATTTGACAAATTATGAAGTGATAGAGCCTTAGGGGCAAATGTGTAATTTTGGAAAATTAGCCTTAATTAACATTTAGGCTTAATTTAAGGAGGGACATGGGTAACCTCTGATCTTCTTTCCTCATTAAAAAGATAAGTTAATAAATTTCTTTTTAGAAGTTTATTAAAATTAAATGATCTTGGAGTTAGGAGTATGAATTTTGAAGTCAATAATTAATCAATTTAATACCCCTATCTTGATTTTCAAATAAAATCCAAATCATGAATCTTGACCACTTAAAGCTTAACCATTTCAAAACTAATTAAGACACTCACCTATGTCTTAAGGCCTTAGCGCTGACTTAGGCCAAATCAAAATTGACTAAATAAGGATTAGAGAAATAAACATAACCTAATAAAAAAATCCTTGAAACACCACTAAGCCCAATTAGGGTTAAAATTTGGCTAAGTGTTCTAACAACACTAACTTGCCTCTTTAAGGGTCTTCACCCACAAAATTCTCAAATTGAATCACAAGTGATAAATACCCTATTCTTAGGGATAATTGAGACATCAGTGTTCACTGAGTAATAAGCGTATTTACAGTACGACTTATTAAGCAACATAATAAGTTTAAAAGAACTCAGGATTTTCAACCAGGCAGCGAGAGAGTAGCACAGACCTGCTTCTTTCTCTAAATCTGTTGGATACCTTGAAGAACGACTAAACTTAGTATGTTTTTCTTGATAAGATCATCCTTAATAAAACTCCTAAGCACCCATCAAGATATGACATAGGGTTAGAAAAACTACCAAAACCTTACTTTTTACCTCTATATAAATTGCCTTGACATGCATTTTAAGTTTTAGGTGGTGGAACGAAAAGACTCGTCAGGTACGCTTTTACAGGTTTTAGTATTTTCTTTCTTGTACTTTTATGCTATACTTTTGTGCTTATATAAATTTTCAGGGAAAAATAAAACTATAAGGATAGTCACAAAACCAAAACTAAAACCAAAACTAAAACTAAAATTAACCAAAATAAAATTCACCTCCAAAAAATTCAAAATATAAAACAACTCAAAATTTAATCACAAACATCACAAAAATAACAACTACAACTAAACTAAGACATCTCTATCAGATGATTGGGAATCCCTCAGAGGAGGTAACCTACTATTGCTAACGAGGCTTCCCACAATCTAAATGAAAGTATGTTATTCATTAAGTTGAGTTTATTAAATTCATTTGGATTAAGTGAATTCAATATAAAATAGTGGTACCAGAATGAGGGAACCATAGGATCTTAATTGGTATCACTCTAATCAACTTTAACATGCCCCATAAAATTTAAAGGACTGCAATCATAGGGCCAACTGATTTCACATCATAACCTGACACACTAGAAAACTTAAACTCGTCACGACAAGGAGCTTGGAGCTAGCATGATGGGCAGCACGATCATCTTCAACATCAAAACATGTCTACATCAGCTAAACCATTTTTCTTCCTTAGAATTAAACAACCAAGCCATAGGATTTTGAGGTTGTTCGCTTATGCAACATAAATCTTCACCTCATTTTTAGGCCTTTGTATCTTAGGATTCCGAGGTTGTCGTCTGTCACGACCTAAATCCTCACATCTTCCAGGCTATTTGTATGATAGTTTCACACAAATGTAAGCCATAACTAATAAAATTAGCAGGATGAAACACCTAAATATTTCTCCTCGGAAATGAAGCCAAACGTCAGGACAGCTTAGGAAGTCACCGAGGTTCTCCTCTGGATCCATGACATCCCCTAGTTCTTCATCCTTTAAACTCTACAACAAAATGTTCCAAATTTGAACCAATCCCCTTTCACACCTCTATGTCCGATCTCATTGGAAAGTCCTACCCTTTGAAACTCCTTAAAGATAATGTTTCCTGATTCTTATCGAGAGTCTTCTTAGGTGACTTTGGTCATTTATGATGTAATTAACTATAGGGGCTTGACCTTATAGGAAGAATGGTCTGAACCCAGCTTAATATAAAACCTATTTAATTCTTTATATTAAATAGGGGAACTTGTGAAAAAGATAAAGGTTTCGCAGACCAAAAAGATGTCATATATTCTTTAGTTTATTTGATCGAGTCTCATCGTCAAGTCTTGTGTTTATCCTTCGGGATAGATACAAGATTTGAGGTACAACGCTCTTTCATTTAAACTATGAAAAATATGGGGTCGGTTTGATTTCATATTTTTCTAAAACTAAATATATATGTAAATTAAAACCTCCTTCCGAAGCAGGCGACATGATTTCAATTCCGGTGACTGGCAGCTTCTTACGGGCAACTCCTCCAACCAAAAAAAGCGCCGACATGGTGTTATTGAGGTGTTATTATGGTATTATTTGAGTGATTTTACGGATGCTTTAATGGTATTCTCGACTGGTATTTTTTCAGTTTTATTATGGTGTTAATGTAGTATTATTATGGTGTTATTGAAATATTATTATGAAGTTATTGTGATGTTATTGTGTTGTTATTACTGTACTATTGAGGCTTTACTTTGGTGTTATTTAAGTGGTATTACGACAGCTCCATGGTGGTATTCTCGGCTGGTGTTATTATAGTATTATTGAGGTATTATTGTGGGATTTTTTAGGTGTTATTATGGTATTATTTGAGTGATATTAGAACGTCTTTGATGGTATTCTCAGCTGATGTTATTTTAGTGCTATTATGATATTATTGTGGTATTATTATGGTGTTATTGAAGTAATATTATGTAGTTACTGTGGTGTTATTATAGTTTTATTGTGATGTTATTGTTGTATTATTGAGGTGTTATTGTGGTGTTATTTGAGTGGTATTACGATGGTTTTGGAGGTATTCTCGACTATTGTTATTTTAATGTTATTATGATATTATTATGATGGCTTTGGAGGTATTCTCGACTGGTGTTATTATAGTACTATCATGGCGTTATTGTGGTGTTATTTTTGTGTTATTGTGGTGTTATTGAGATGATATTATGGTGTTATTTGAGTGGTATTGTGTCGCCTTTGTTGATATTCTCAGTTGGTGTTATTTCAATGTTATTGTGGTATTATTATGATGTTATTACAATATTATTAAGGTGTTATTCTAGTGTTATTGTACTCTTATGATAATTTTATTTGTGTGGTATTTTAGTTGCTCTGTGGTGGTATTCTTGACTAGTGTTAGCATGATGTTATTGCAATATTTTTGTGGTTTTATTGAGGAGTTCTTGAGGTGGTATTCGACTGGTGTTATTGCTTTATTACTGAATGGTGATGTTTCAGTTCTATCGTGATATTCGATTGGTGTTATTATGAAGTTCTTATCTTTTTTTCTCTCGATGATTTCCACACCAAATCATGTTTAAACTATTTTCTAAATGTGTAGTTCTGCGAGTCTAAAAATTTTTGTAATGATCCAATTACAGACAATTTTTTTTCACACCATTGTCCACAATGAAAAAGAAGCATATGAGTTATATTGTGCTTATGCACATAAAATTAGATTTAATGTTCAAAAGAGCAACAGTAGTTTTTTGGTCGAATTCGAGGAAAATTAAGATGAAGGACTTTTTATGCAGAAAAACTGATTTTAAAAAAGATTCAAAGTTCACCACCAATAAGTTAAAGTTCAAAAAAGTGGACACAAGAGCTAGTTGTCCCGCAATGATTCGATATGTTTTTTATATTGAAGGCAACTGGATAGTTAAAAAATTTATAGAAAGCCATAACCACCCCTTGGTGAACCCTAGTGATAAGCATCTTATTCATTCCAATAAAAGATAAACAAAATCAATACAGATGTGCTCAGATTAATGACATAATCAGGGATTAGAGCAATAGATGCATTTAATCTCACTGCAACATAAGATGGGCAAGTAGAGAACCTTGAATGTATAAAGAGAGATGCCTTCAATTTCATTCAAAAAAAGAGAAGATCTAGAAATGAAAATAGAAACTCTAATTCTCTTTTATAATTTTTCACGGAAAGACAAGATAAGGATAGCATGTTTACATGAGACTTCCAAATTTTTGAGTTTGATAGATTGATGAGCTTTTCTTGGAGCGATGGCATGCCTAGGCTTGATTATTATTATTTTTAGAATGTTATTATTTTTTGTACAAGTTATAGACTGAACAAATAAAATTTATATTGTGCTTCTCTTATTTGGGTGAACCACCATTGACAAAATATTCTCTTTGGAGTTGGCTTTTTGTCAAACAAGATGATTAATTTGTTCAAGTTGCTATGCAAAACATTTATTTGTATAATAGATGACAAACATCCAATAATAATTATTACTAATCAAGATCAAGTAATGACAAGAGGTATAGAATATTCTCTACCACATATAAGATATAGATTATGCTAATAGCATATCTACAAGAAATTTCCTTCGAAAGTTCATTGTGGTATGGATAGTAAAGTCTTTAATAAGCTATTCTATAAATGAATGAGCAAATATGACTCTGAAGTGGAGTTTGAACAAATTTGGGTTGTCGTGATTGAGAAAGGAAATCTACACGACAATGTTTGGTTAGATTATTTGTACAACACTAGACATAATAGGTTAACAAAATTTAATATTGAAACATTTGGAATGAGAATCTTATCAACACAAAGAATTGAGTCTACAAATAATATTTGTCATGGTATCTCCAAGACAACAAGCACCATTATCGATTGTTTTGTGGGTCTTGAAAATGTCATGAAAACATGGAGGCAATTGAGAAGGTCGAGGATTTCAAATGTGCTCAGACTGTAATACACCCATTGTTAAAATCAGCCCAATTTTGAGGCAGTCAGCTTCATTTTATTCAAAGAAGTTGTACACAATGTTCCAGGAAGAGTTACTATATGGATTATGTAGTCTTGTTGTGGAGTTCTCTACAAATAGGGATTCAGAATTTTACATTAAAAATTTGGATAATTAGGGGACAAACAAACCTTAGATTGTTAAGTTTGATAAGTTTAGTTCTGAAATTACATTTAGTTGTAAAAAAAAATTGAAATAATGGGGTTATTATGTGCTCACTCTTTATGAGTTCTTAGCTTAGAAAATATAACAAACATTTCCAATAAATATGTCTTTTTTGTGATGGTCTGTTCATGTGAAAAGGGACATCTATAACAGTTATAGATATAAACATCTCAAAGAGGCATAAATGTAGAATGTGAATTCAAGTGGCCTCACATTTCACACACACGTCTAAAAGTTTGCATATCAAATTAGTACCAAAGCACAAGAAAATGAAGCAGCTAAACAATGCATATTGGAATCTTTGAAAAATTATCAGTCGATGTTGATGACATATTAAGTTGAAGATAACTTTAGTCAAAGTAAAATTTGAATAAGAAGAAAATAGACAATAAAGAATGCAATTTGAATGACCCAGTGAAGATGTGACCAACGGAAATATCTAATTCCGGATTAAAAAGATATTGCGAGAAAAATAAGAGAGCAAAAAGTATATATTCCTGTACTCAAAATCAATTTTACTATATGCATCATTACGTTTCTCTAACATAAACTATGATATACAGAAAAGGAGAAAGAAACTTCATCAAGCCAAGAACCAGCCCCATGTGACGCAAATTTGTGTGCAATGTTGAATTCTCTCATTCAAATATACAATGGAAATTGAGCATCATTGGAATTTTTTATTATTTCATTTTTCTAAGCATTCATTCATAATTACTCCAAAATAGTAAGAATTATTTACATTACATCGCAATTCACGGAAACATATACTAGGCTGATGATGGATTCCATTCGTGAGATATAATTCCTCACAAAGTATTCAATTATATAATTATGTGTATGGATTTGTGTAAGAAATTCTTATAAATTTGACAATTATTTTGAGTTTGGAATCATTAATAAAAAATTGGAGATGAATCATTAATCAATGTTGATCGTAATGTTGTATTATTCCAAAAATTTGTCTTAGTTCTACGGTGGTTTTAAACTGAATTATTGTGGTTTTATTTTGGTGTTACTTTGGTGTGTTATTCCGTTGTTGATGTGGCATTATTGAGGTAATATTTTGGGGGTTATTGTCATGTTATTGGTGTTATTGTCATGTTTGTCGTGTTATTACCGTGTTATTGGAGTGCAATGTTATTGGTGTTATTGTCGTGTTATTGAGCTGACATTTTCATGTTTTTGGGTGAGGTACTATTGCAATATTATTGTGTTATTGTCGTATTATTTAAGAGAGGTGTTATTACCATGTCATTACAATATTATTAACGTATTAGTGGAGTGTAGTGTTATTGTGATGTTATTGGAGAGGTATTTTTATTGTATTGTGATGTTATTGAGGTGTTATTTTTGTGTTATTGCAGTGAGGTATCATTGCGGTGTTTTTGGGGTGGTTATTTTGGTTGTACTGTGGTAGTTAATAATGTTATTGTAGTGTTATTGCATTGTTATTTCTGTGTTATTGGAGTGAGGTGTTATTGTGGTGTTATTGAAGTGGTTATTTTAGTTTAATTGTAGAGGTTAATAGTGTTATTGTCGTGTTATTGCAATGTTATTGGAGTTAGGTGTTTTTTTGGTGTAATTGGAGTGGTTATTTTGGTTGTATTGTTACAGTTAATGGTTTTATTGTTGTGTTATTGTCATATTATTGTCATGTTATTGGTGTTATTGTTATGTTTGTCGTGTTATTACAATGTTATTAGAGTGCTTGTTTTAGTTTTATTGTTATGTTATTATGGTATTATTATCATGTTATTGTTTGTTATAGGAGCGAGGTATTATTATGGTGTAATTGGAGTTATTGAAGTGCTATTGCATTGTTATTGTCATATTATTGGAGTCCGGTGTTATTATAAAGGTATTTTGGTTGTATTGTGGTGTTATGAGGTGTTATTGACGTGTTATTGGAGTGAGGTGTTATTGCGATGTTATTGAAGTGGTTATTTTGATTGTATTACGACGGTTAATGGTGTTATTGTGTTGTTATTATCGTGCTATTAGAGTAAGGTGTTATTACGGTGTAATTGGAGTTGTTATTTTAGTTGAATTGCGGCAGTTAATAGAGTTATTATCGTTTTATTGCACTGTTATTATTTTGTAATTAGAGTGAGGTGTTATTATGGTGTTATTGAAATTGTTATTTTGGTTATATTGCGGTGGTTAATGATTTTATTAATGTGTTATTGCCTTGTTGTTGTTGTGTTATTAGTGTTCTTGTTGGATTGTTGTGTATTTGTGATGTTATTGGAGTAGTTCTTTTAGTTGTATTGTTATGTTATTGAGGTATTATTGTCGTATTATTGTGTTATTATTTTTGTGTTATTGGAGAGTTGTGTTTTTGCAATGAGATATTATTTTCGTGTTATTGCGGTATTATTGTGGTATTATTGGTGTTATTGCAGTTTTATTGTGGTTGTATTGAGGTTTTATTAGATTGTATTGAGTTGTTATTATGGTGTTATCTTTGTGTTATTGAGGTTGATGCGGTGTTATTGAAGTCGTATTGAGGTGTTATGTGGTATTATCTTGGTGATATAGTCATGTTATTTAGGTTTTATTGAGGTGTTATAGTAATGCCATTGTGGTTGTCTTTTGGTGTTATTAAAGTATTTTTGTCATGGTATTGTCATAGTATTTTGGCGATTTTAATAAAAAATGAAGCACACTTAACATGGTGATGATAAAAAATCCAGACAGGAAAAAATTAGTTATAAAGTTTAGCATTCATTGATAACATCAGTTTAAATCCATCAGAGTATCAATTATGTATCAGACATAGCCCACAGACACAGTTCATAACTAAATTCAGCTCAAAATTTTGAAATGCTACCTGTCAACCCAATTTCTTGTTCCAATTAGCTCTCTCAGTTTGTACTAATGTTTTCGTATGTTTGCATACAAACATGCTACAATCAACATTGTTAGTTTTCATTGGAGGGCATATAGCCATAATAACTGGCCATTTCAATGGATTACTCCAGAAAGTTTTGCCAATATCTTTTACAAAAAAATTGATCTTTAAAATTTCAAGTTAAATTAAATCACATATATTACCTTTATAAAATCTAATAAAAAGACCTTATCATAAAAAAATAATAACTAATAAAATTGAGCCTTGTCAAGATACAATCTTCGCCCTTTAGAAAAAATAAAGATCTAATTTTTTGTGTTCTTTATGTAAACTATTATGTATCTCATGTTAGATATTAAAGAAGCATTTTCTCATGTACATAATATTGTATCTTATAGTTTCTTACTAAAAAAAATTCACAAAGTCAAGTGATAGATAGGTGTTCACTCAAAATTCTTGAATGCCAAATATATAAGGAATCCTTAATAGAAATTCATTAATGGACAAAGTTTTCATTCAAAATATGTCATTATATTAAGTGATTATTTAATCTAAAAATCTTAGATAATAAAAATATTAAATTGTGCATGTTCTCTATAAATTTTAGAAGATAAAGGTCATCTAAAAATTTTAGAAAATAAAAGCATTAAAAATCTCATAAGATACAATTCATTTAAAACTCTTAAGAGATGAAAGCTTTAGAAAGTATATACTCTTAAAAAATATTAGAAGATAAAAACTTCAAAAGGAACATTTCTCTAAAAATCTCAAAAGGTACATGTCATGTAAAAATACTCAAAAAAATTTATGAAAGATAAAGATTTCATAAAAATTGTAAAAGTAGAAAAAGATCTCAGAGATGATGACATCAAAAGGTATAGGTGCTTCAAAAAATTTAAGAAAGTATAAACTTTAAATGATAAAACAAACTCTAATTGTCTATAAGACCATAAGTATAAATATAATTAAGTACATAATTTTCTTATTTAAATCAAACATTTTTTTGTATTATAGATTTCTCTACTTAATTAAAAATTTTAAGGAACTTATTTAAACTACTATTTATCCTTTGTTATATATTAATGAAAGATTTTCTTTTATAAATAAAATTACATCTATCAGTTTTTTCCTAAAAAAAGCTAAAAAGACAAGTGATAGATAAGTTTTCACACTAAATTCATGAAAGCCAAGGTCTAAAAAAACCTTAATAAAATCTTATTAATGGACTTAATCCTCATTCAAAATATTCCATTCGAGTAAGGGATTAATAGGATCTTCATTTGTCTAAATATCATACAAAATAAAATCTTTAAAATATACATATTCTCTAAAAATACTTAAAAGATAAAAACTTTAAGAGATAGATGTGACATAAAAATCATAGAAATGATAAGTTCAGTAAAATCTCATAAGATACAAGTAAGAATATATATTGTCTTCAAAAATGCCAAATGACAAAAGCCTTAAAAAAATACATATTTTCTAAAAAATTGAAAGGTACATGTCATGTAAAAATCTTCAAAAAAATTTTGAAAAGTATAAATTTTATTGAAAAAACTTAAAAGCAGAAGCCTTATAAGATACATGTTCTTTAAAGTCACAGAAATCAATGGAACTAAAAGATATGTGTTATCTAAACAAATTAAGAAATTGTATGACTCAAAAGATATAGATATTCTAGTTACCTTAATAACCCTAAAAATTATAAAATTCAAAAACTACTTTTCTACTTATATTAAGTATTTATGTTGACCCTTATTACAGATTTCTCTACTTATTGGAAAAGTCTAAGAAACTTAAGCTTCGAAAGATATGAGTCATTCATTTACTTACAATTCTTAGAAGTTTATAAATTTCAAAATTTACATTAACTTCATTAACCTGTGGATAAAAGAGATGCAAGACTACTTAAGAGATTTGAAGAGCACATAATACATGTCAAAGTCTTTACTAATTTAAAATTTTAAACTACTATATTTTAATTAGCAGGAAAAGTCTTTTTATACTAAATCAAATATTCAATTATAATATTTTAAATTTATTCAAAGATTTTATTCTCAAAGACATATAATTGGTTTAGTCTCTAATAAAAGATCTTATAAAATGAATTACTTTTACATCGAGATTGATAGTTTATCAATAACTTGATTTTAGATGTCTGTTAAAGTTATATATTAATACAAAGTTATATTCTTCCAAAAGTTGGATATTATTAAACTTATTATTAGATATACATAATGTCAATGCACTCATTATCATCTCATTAGATATTTCTTAAAGACTTTGCAGCTTTTAAATCTTCAAACGTCTACATCAATTTTCAATGAACTGCATCTCTCATCTCTAAGTTTGTTACAAGGATATAATGTTTAGCAACAACATATCTCAAATGATTCTAATAGCATCAAAGCCAACATCAATATTTGGCAAAACCAAAATTGAAATCAAGTTTGGATTAAGTTCATGCTCTATCTTTGGTAGTATCTAAAATAATTTATAGATTTATATTAAATTAAAATATTAACTGAATGAAAAATTATAGGAACCTAATAAAAAACATATAAAAACTATGGAACAAAGTAGCTCGCAAAAGTTTCTTTTCAACGACATCATAAACATTATAAAAGTTGCTCTTTTGAGGATTTAGTAGAATTTTATATGAAAAAATGTTATACATGAAGCACTTACCAACTACCACTTACACATTTTTTAAACAAAATACACTAAGAAGAATTTGAAATATTTTATTAAATAACTATAAGTTAAGGAAATCATTAAAAAAAATCATTAGCTTGTGTAAATGAATTAAAGATAGTAATTAAAAAATAATAATTTTAAAAATTTTGAAGTTTAAAAAATTTCAATTTTACCAAAAGATAATATCATTATCAAAAAAATATTCATGAAAGTAGCCAAAGATGTCATCATCAATCACAAAAAAAATATAATAATTTTTAATATCAACAACAAAAAAAGCTAAAATATAGAATATAGAAGTTCTAGTTGAAAAAAAAAAAAAAAAAAAGAGAATAAAAAAAAGGAAAAAAAAACCAAAAATAAATGTTCATAAGCATCCTATAAAAATGAACTCAAATTTGTAAGGAAAAAAAAAAGATAAAAGGTATTCATGAAAGTCACTCAAAAATAGAAAAAAATCAAGGTATTGCTTTTATTTTCATTTTCATTATGTTTCCACATCAAAGTTGCGATGATGAATTAAGATGATGATCATTCTCATGAATGAAGCTAAATTTTAGGAGCATCTATAAGTTTCTCTAATCTAGAATTTTGGAGCTCTTAGTAAAGCAGTATTGGAGCTTATCAGAGGAATAGGCATCACCTATACAAGATACTCTCAAGCATTTAGAACTATTGGAGCTTCCAAAAGAGAAATTACACATGATTTAGGACTATATAAAATTCTTATAACAGAAAGAATCATAGACTATAAAGAAAATTTGAGAAATTCGAGAGTTTCTCTTACTTATGAGAGATATCTGTACTAAAAAGGAAGGATAATGAGTAATTAAATTGTGTATTCTTTATTTAAAAGTTTAGAGTTATTTATAAAAAATTTAGTAATTTTTGTGGTCATTACAAGAATATATTTAATATTTAAAATAAGATATATATTTTTAAAATAATAATTTATGATTACTATAGTGTGTATATATATGTGCACAAGTACATAGGTGTGTGTGCACATGACTGCACATGCAATTGTGAGAGCAGACCATCATTATAAGTGAAAACCAACTAGGCTTGACCAAGCTCAAGCATAACTTTGGTTTTGTACATGCCTTTTCCAACGTGCTTTGGGATCCTTGTAACTACTTTTTGATGTTTTGAATCAACTTCGATACTTCAAACAACTCATAGAACCTAGACAAGAAATTCTGATAATTTTGAAAAGCTTGGAGCAATATTTTCCAACAATTTTTGCTTCAGTCAATTAACCATCTTTAGAGAATGGTAAAATATTTTACTTGGTTCAAAAGCTCATGTGGCGGTGCTTATTGATGTTTATGAAATGGTCACTCTTTATTCACTTTTTGATATTATAAGTTAACACTGTTTACTTTGTCAAAGATTTAATATAAATTTTTAAATAATCGACGACCTAAAATAGTTATTGTCATTATTGAATTCATCTAATCAAATACATACATACATACATATATACATATATATATATATATATACATACATACATA
>NW_018164699.1:310786-314830 GCF_001263595.1 Phalaenopsis equestris | reverse complement strand
ATATATAATTTTTTAGTTGAAAGCTTCTGATTATAAATACAAGATCAAATGAACTTTGTATTTAGCAAATTTATAGTCAAACTGTTCTTCTCAATGATACAAATCCAATAACATCAAAAGTTCCAATCTCACTCCAAATAAATAATTCAAATAATTGAAATGTGGATAAAAATTTTGGGACATTAATTGAAGTCCTGTAATCTCTGAATTATGGTTGCTTATATTAAAATCAAGCATCTCGATAAAAAATACAATAAGATTAACATAACTCATTTTTAAGTTATATGGGCATTTAAATAATTAATAAATAATCCATAACAAAAGAAATAATGCAGGTTGTCTGGTAAGGAATTTTAGAATTCTAATGAAAATAACTCAAAAGTCACTCTAAGAAATTAAAGATGCCTCATTTCTTCACATAAAAGAGACAAAATTAAATGATCGTGGAGATCTAAAAAACTTTAGAGCTATTCCTGATGACTAATGCTAATGACCATTACCACCAAGAGCTTCTATCATTTGGCCACCATCACCTAATCATTGTTGTCCAACCACCATCACTGAATAGTCATTATATGATAATAATCACCTGATTATCATAACTTAATTGCTACTAACTATCTGTGATCATATAGCCATCATCAATTAGCTATTATTTTTCAATTATTATAGATAGATTACCATCTCTAAGCCATCATTATCCAAAAATCAATAAACTACATTTACCCAACCACTGTCATCACTTTCCACTGCTTATATTACAATCATGGATGCTTTCAAGTGCTCCCAACTTTTCAATCTCATCTTCTCCAGCTTTAGCAAGGAGAAAACATTTATAACATAAAATACAATGTATTATTTTAGCTAAGTTAGGCTCCATAATTTTTTCCTTTCTAATTCTTCAATAAAAAAATTAAAATAATAATATATTTGATATTATTTTTTTTAAGTCTAATTACTACCATGACATCTACATTACATTTTCTTTCATTGAGATTGCCATTATCAGTGATCAGCACATATAAAAGGCCTTTACGGTGATGTAACTTGCCTCATCCTTCACAAAGGCATACCCAACTTCCTTTTCATCCATCATAACGAGTCTTTTTACATCCCACACAATTGCCCTCTACCAGGTAGAGGTCCACAACTAATATAATAATCTCTAGTAATACTTCAGCCAAGGTGAAGGCCGTTACCACTACCACCTCAATTTTTTAGCCCAACTTGCATCTCTTTTCAAGCAAGCCACCAACTTAACAAACTCTAGTGTCCATGTTCACACATTACTCATTAGTATCACCATGACCATCTTGAATTATGACTGCATGTACATCAACAACATCATCAAATTCACCATGCAGTTAAATGTGGCATCTTGAACTCCTCCGATAATGATACTTAAAAAATATCCGCATAAATAGCTTTGTTATGATTTATAGAGGACGCAATAAGTATAGTGAGCCCATAGTCTTAGAAACAAACACAATAATATGCATATACCATGCTAGTTGAAAACCAGTAGCATGCATCATATAAAACCAAACCGAGTCAAATATATCGCTTCCCGATAGGGTTGAAAATGAGAGTCAAACTCAAGTCACATACTTGAGCTTAATTAATTTATTAAATAAATTTCCACGCATACAGCCACAACCTCATCTGCTAAGAGTATGCAAATTAAGAAGAAAGAAAATTCATTAAGCATATTGACTCACAATATTGGAAATATGATAAATTAATTATATAAATAGTTAAAAACTAAGCCATATGTATGAGTTACCATCATTTATAAATGAATCTTAACCCATCAAAATCAAACCAAACCATTTGGGTGCGGCAGGGTAATGACCAATGATGGTATGTGTAGCAGCCCTACTACGGTGCAGGGAATCTCAACAAACGCTGGAAAAACAGTAGATAATAATATCTGTTAAGAGTCTAGTTGGTTAGTTTAAAAAACTTATAAACCTAGTATAATGTGATTAAATCTATAACGCTGAAGCAAATTCTTCGGTGTTTTTTACATCAGCAGGTCCAAAAGGCAGCTAGCCTGTGGAAGAAAATGCAAAAAATGAGTTCCTGTTGCTTTTGAAAAAGACGAATGCGAAAGGAGATTAGTGCTCGCGTAACACAATCATCATCATCACCATCACCATTATAATCTGCGATAAAGAATGTCATAATGGCCAGGTCGATACAACAATGTAACAAAAGGTTCTGCGGTGTTGCCAGGTGGGTCCAATGACAGGCTGTGCTCGTCCGCCGCCGAAATGTTGGGAACAAAGTCATGATGATTCACAGCTAATGCGCCTTTGTCACATGAGCTTCGGTCTAGGTAAACTACTCGTATCGGCACACCCAGGGCATCTGAGAGAGCAATTATGTGCACGTGATCGCATTCTTCACCCATAGGCTCCACAGATGATTTACAGAACTGCTTAACAAGAGATCATTATGAATGAGAAGTTCGATGTTCAATTCATGCAGGAATATTATTCAAGCAAAAAAGGAAATGTCACGGTAAATAGCTGCAAAATAATGAAGTAATGATACTTCGACAAAATGCTACAGTACAATATCCCTCATTTCATCATGGATCTGGATATGCAGTTAGTAGATCATACATGAGGATTTAGATGATACGTTCGGCTCTTTTGGCACAACTGCCAGGAGAAGAAAGCAATGTCCGTCGGTTTATGCAATATTGCTAAAAATAGAAAACTTCAAATCTATTAAACGAGGTCTGAAAAAATGGATTCACATGGTCACCAAAATATTTTGCCCCTTCAAAACCTAGAGGGCATGATTAGAATTAAAAGAAATTCTATATATGTACTTATAATGGTGAAGTGCTATCAATATGCTAAGAACACCTATGGTTTTGACAAGGCAAAACTAGACGCAGAAAACCCTCTGCTTCCTCTTAATTCAAAAACATAATCAGAGGAAAATGCAAATAATCACCTGCTCATCAATCAATCAGTATGAAATCGCAATTACTAGGAATGATCAAAACTGATTGCACAAATCTCAATTCCTATATCTCAACCATTACAATTATAACGGGAAAAAAAAAACATTAAATTGAAAACCAAAGATCACGAAGCAAAGAAAGGCATACACAGAAACAAAACTTGAAGCAGTGGCATCGCAGAACAATTCCAGATGGATTAAAAAGAAATCCATCATTTACCTAACTCGATTTAACATTACATGTCCAAGTCTAAACATCAAATAGGCATTCTAGCCCCAAATCGGTCCAGAAATCTCCAAAATTTGACAGAACTTGTACACTACTCTCTAATATCTTCAGGAATTTATAATCTACTTCCAATACCCATAAAATAATTTCCCCGCTGGAGAGTTTTAGAGGAAGTTGCTAAGCAAAACCACCCACACATGCAATAAACATGTAGAGCATCGTATCATGAATGTAGCTGTGACTGGTGTTTAAAAAACTGGTTGAGGCATCCGTCTCGAGGCGCGTCTTCATTTGAGGTACTAAAGAATAGCTTCGAGGCTCAAGCCTCGTGCATTAGAGCAAGGCTTTCGCCTTTTATAAAACAAGGCATATGCCTAGAGGCATTTCGCCTTGAGGCTTTTGGGTGATAATCTGAAGCATGGACACCTCAAAACACGTGTCATACCCGTGTCGAGCATACTACGTGTCTAACACGCTATTAATCATGTTGAGACTCCATGTTGAATTTGACATGGTTCGGATACCCCTCGACGCTGCCACAAGCTTAACTTCAAGTGCATTGAAGCAGAAGCTGAAGCGGCAACACAAAATCAAAACTGCAGTGTTCTCAAGCAATCCTCATCTTTAATACATTTTCCTTGAATTAAATATTTACTTTTTTTTTCTACGTTTGGCTAGTTTATACATATATTTTCCACCCCTTTAATATCTAATTTATTATAAAGATCACTAAAAATAGAATTCTTAGCATTACAAATTATTCTCTTAGACTTCCTATAGGTCATCTTACACTTTTTCATTTAAATCAATTCTTATAACACTTCTTATATATATATATA